>NW_019734351.1:1110258-1170611 GCF_002891405.2 Cryptotermes secundus
GGGGAAGCTCCCGATAGTAGTCGCCCGTGCTAGACTGGGTGGGTAGAGGCCAGACGAAAGGCAGCTCCTGGTTTTCCACGTTGGGGACTGCAAGTGAAGATTCCCCCTCTAACACAAGACATGTTACGAAACTTACAGCCAGATGCCGCATTCAAAACGACTATCGAAAGCTTACTGGGGCATACGAGTTACACCTTCCTACTTGGAAAAGTTCAAATTTTATTCCGGGCAGGTGCATTACTGAGATTACTGGGAAATGCAGAGAATGATTTACGGGAGACGAAAGAGAAAAGATGGAGACAATGCGTAAAGAGAGGCCAAGGTTCTCAGAACCTTAATATCAAGGGGCAAGGATAAGGCATGCAACAAAAATGTATCTGTGACCAGTCTAGGTTAACTGATGAACACAAGCTGGACGAAACGTCTGTGCAATTTTAATCGCGAAGAATGCATTTGCAAACTATTACTCTTATCTGCAGTACAGGTTTCAAGTCTTGTTACATATCAGCAAAAAGTAACAGTCCACACAGCCGTGTTGCCATGTTTCTGATACAACTCCTGCCTTCAACATTTTTCCAAGTTCCTACCAATCACTACCATTACACGATACCTAATCTAGGCAGTTGATAATGCGTCCTTAAATCAGCTAAAAGTAACAGTCCACACAGCCGTGTTGCCATGTTTCTGATAAAACTCCTACCTTCAACATTTTTCCCAGTTCGAACCAATCACTACCATTACATGATACCTAACCTAGGCAGTTGACAATGCGTCCTTAAATCAACAAGTTATCAATAATAATTTCCAACCGGGTTCTGGCTGTAACACATTCGGACCGTTACGTGGGAAAAACAACAAAAAAGAAAAGAAACTATGGCAGATACTCTCTGGCGAAAGTTAACTTCTCTTCAATGAACAAAACATCCAAAACCATCTACTCAGAAAACGATATTTAATTTTCCAAGTTCCGCAACGCACAGCCCTGAGCACTGACCTCTGTCAACACGGCCCTCATAAAAACATTCTTACGTGGAAACAATGATCTCCCGTGTAGGTCATGTAGATCAGGTCAGGGCGAGACAGCTGCTCGTCCACTAGTAACAAACCCCCCCAACCAGAACAAAGCAGCTCTGGTGTTGAAATCACATGCTAGCCACATGTACTTCCTCCCTTTCAGAGCCTGTCTGAATGGTGGGATGTCAAGTCTTCGTAATAGGTGGCACAAACAAATATATGAAATCGCACTTCATGGGAACAAAATCAGTTTGACCGAGCACGCAGAACTATTGGTTCGCGTTATAAATCGGGTAAGGATAAACTTGTTTAACGACATTATTCAGCTGTACATGGAATTTCCTGATTTAAAATACGCAACAAGCCGATCACAGTGGCCGAAGGCCCTACACATGCTGTGGAGGACCGTCCGGTTGGCCTCAACAGTGCAAGCCTGTGCGGGCAAACCGTAGTGTCTGTATGCGCTACAGTAAAACCGTTCAGGCCGCAAGAACCGCCGCCTGATCGGACTGTCTTTTGGTGTTGACAGAAATCAGCCTGCGCAGGCGTCCCTAAACTGAGCGTGTGTAGACTCGTTCAGGTCACTCTTTCAGTCCGAGCATATTCCACCTGGTGTCAACATGGAGAGCATTAAAAAAGTGATTCGTTTTGGAAGATATTATGGGATGGTACAAAGCAAATCTACGTTTATGGAAAGTAAAATCGAAGAAGTGGAGAGAATAAAAAAGCTACTGGCTTACGGGAAATTAGCTGAGAAGAGAAAAGGCTCCTGCGGCTAACATGGAAAGCGCAGTAATAAAATCAACAACTTACAAAGTTCATTTAGAAAAGAAACTAAAAAAGTTAAAAGCTTCTCTACACTCAGGAGCAGGAGAAGATGAAGCATATAAGCCCCATTTATGGTTCGTACTATTACATGCAACATACATGATATGAAGGCCGCGCCATAGCTCAAGTGGTTAGTCGTTGGCTTCCCATTGCGGTAGTCCGGGTTCGATCCCGGGTCTGGTCAAGTGGGATTTGTGCTGGATAAAATGGCGCTGGGGCACGTTTTCACCGAGTACTTCGGTTTCCCCTGCCAATCTTCATTCCACCAATTGCTCCACAATCACCCTCACCTATCATCTGGGGCTGGTACAGCCAGAAGTGGCCACAGTACAAGGGACTTAGTCCCACCCCACTAGCAATACAAAAAATACATGACATGAACGGCAACTAAATCTAAACTGGGTAAAACTGTACTTTTGGCCTGTACGCGTAAACGTTTCAGTTTACCTGCACAGGCTTGGAGTGTTCAGACGAATGGGGCAGACCGCGTTTGAGTGTGTAGGCCCCTTAAGGTACAAAATGTCTTCGCCCGCTTGAACACCGGGATAGTGGGTTCAAATCCCAACTGAGGCATGGCTGAATGTCTACGTTTGTTCGTGTTGTTCCGTGTAGGTCGTGGCCTTCCGACGGGCTGATTTCCTGTTTAACGAATCCTACCTGCTGCCCGTAAGATTCAGACTAATTCCGAATGGAAACAGGCCAGGAGGCCTAGTCCATCAAAGAAAGAAGGCATCAATACCGTGTCACGCAGGACACAACTCATAACTCTAAAATCCACTTTAAGACTGACATCCCACGCGTCTCCAAACGCCGTTTTCTGATCACTATGTATCAGTTTTCGCGATGCACATGTCAATATGAGGGAACAACTCTGGAGCACGTCCAGTGCAGAAATTGGATAATACCAGGAAAATAAAATTAACTCGAGCCTATTCTTGGCGACTAAAGAGGGAAATGGTTAACGCGCCAAACTGATATTAGTTATTGATACTGCGGAGTCAGCATTTTTAGACATTTGAAGGGTTCTACTGAATCATGACAATTCCCAAAAACTGCCCATTACGCCTTCCAGGTGAAATTAACGTGAACAAACTAAGAACGTGATTTTGGGTGCCTCGAAACTTCAGCAGCATTCAAGAGGTGGGGGGGGGGATGTCTTGCATAATTTCCCGATAAAAAGCTACTACTCTTAGTGATCAGACGGGACACCAGTCACCTGAACAGAATAGTTAAGCAAATTTATGTAATAAAACGTGAGCCGATCAGGCTGAGTAATGATACTTCCAGCTCGTATTCATTACGTACCCGGACAGAGTATAACAGGCCACGATCACTACGCAACTCTTAATAAATACCAGTCTTCACGCGAAACCTCAAACAATTTGCCGTAAACATAACTGTCTGGCCTATGCAGATTACATCCAATCAAAACCAATATAGGAACATAATTTTTGCTGATATTTAAACACACCTCCAACTAACTGGTTCAAGATTAAACGTAAACATGGCAAGGTAGATGTATCAGTATATAATCACTGAAACTGTGGCCTAGAGCATATCCGTAACTGTATACACGCACACAATAGTCATTTCCTACCACACGGCGCCCACACTGGTTGCCTCATATCGACACTACAGCATAAATCCATTGTGTGGTTATCGCATTTTGGCTGTGTAAGTCGATAAAACAGATGCAGACGAACTAAAGGATTGCCGTATTTTTTCCCTCAAGATACAGAACACACTGCTTGATAAAGCCGGGAGAGAAGCCAATTGTATAACAGAACTCGAATATTCAGTTCGCTAACGCCTAAGAACAACAAAGTTCTTGCTCAGTACCTGCTTCCTTAAATTATCCTCCTTGTTTCATTATTTTTCGAATCAAATTCCGTATGCATTATGTCCCACATTCCACCAGCATGTTCGACCTATCGTATCCTGCTACACCGCAACAACTTCGGCAGTGGATCAGGAAGCCCCTCACTGCGAAAAGAGCCTAACAGCCACACAAAGAATGGAACAAACTGTAGAAAACCATTATCACTAAAGGAAAACAGACACCCGCATACCTAACATACTCCATGAAATGAGCGTATTAGAATTGGCAACGTTGCAAGTTAGGTGTTCGGGTTGACGTGCAATATGTCACTAGGAAGATGGCGGACATGACGACAGCAGTGGTTCTTCAATGCCTTGTACAGTGCTGGTTGTACTAAAAATAAGCATCGTTGTACTGTGAGCAATGGGCCAATACTTCCTCTCAGTTTGAATGCAACAAAGAGAACTGCGGCCCATATATTCCGTCTACCTGAGCCCTCTATTATGTCGACAACCCCTGGATTCAAGCAAGCCACCGGGCTCACCTTTACCGGAAACTCCGATTACAAAGGAACAAAATGATCACGATCTCTGAATTTCATCCAAAGGGGGCTAGAAAACTTTCAGGTATACACGTTAGATAAACGCATACCATTCACATGAAACTCAACTGGGAGCGTATCAGAATGATTTTCCTATTCTTTAACCAACATACGTTCAGAACTACCACTTAAACTGAAACGTTCTCGAAGTTTAATACATAAAAGTAACCACGATACGGAACACCGTAATTACCCCTAAAATGTAGAAAACGAATACCTATGGACCTCACAGAGCTAGGGCTAATCGACCATTACGCTAACGTACCTCCAATTTGGACACCTGGCAGATCATGTAATCGAGCCGGAAAAGGCTTATTTTGAACTTTTCCAGTTCACGTACAATCTACGAACGGTTCTTACTGAAACCAACAAAGCTGTTCTGATGCAACCATGGTACAGGCACTCCCCTGACCAGCTCTTCTTTTTCTGTCCAATTCACAAATTCCCTATACATTCATCATCCTTGACAAGCCACACTGTCTCCATCGAGTTGTTACTAGTATACTTCCTACTTTTTACGGGACACTAACGTTGTTGTAATTCAATTCAATTCTTTATTATTTATGCGCCGAGTCAACAGCCGCAAGGCCAATTACAGACAGATTAATAATAATAATCGTTGTTACTATTACACTTCCTACTTTTTACAGGAGACTAACGTAATAATAAATGTCACTGACATGGTATTTTACTCTGTACATACAAAACGTTATAGAAAGTGCAATATCGTTCAAGTGCTAATTAACGATACACACTTATCACATTGATTCCCTATAAATATTAAAGCCACATAAAAAGAAATCACTCTGTAAGTTCTCAAAATTACAAATAGTTCCGCTACGCAGTTTAAAAAACGTTAAGACGATTTTGGCACATTGCCCAGTCGCGCTAAAAACAGCACACAATCGTCGAGGTGACTGACTTACCAATGACGTCACAGTTAAATGGCTGGCTGGAAGTTCGACGAACACGTTTTCTTTTTCGACTGTTGAGCAAAATTGTTGGTAGATTTTCAATATCGACTAGATACACTCAACAAGAAGGCAGTGACTGTTGAACACAACGTTGTCAGTTTACAAGTCTCACCACATTAATTAATACACTCAGGTAACTGATGGCAGTGACGTTATCGAAGTCGGCTTGATTGCGTTACGTTTTCATTCTAAAAGGCAGTGGATTTCGCAATTCAATGACACTGTTTCTTTGTTTTTAAATATCACATTACACAATCATAACTCACATTGTTGGCAGTAAAATTGCAATATATTTATCCCTGGACTAGTATAGAAAAACGTCTTTAGGCCAACATTTTTACTCACATCACACACAATCAACACTACCGCCCAGTGTTACACCTCATTCCAATCTAAGTCGAAACCCCTAACTAAGTCTCGACCCCAACCAACCCGACCCGACCGGTGCGTGCGTGCCTGCGTGCGTCGCGTTTCCTTTGTCTGCCAGCAAATACAGCAGCAGTGGGGTGGATGGAAGTGGACGAGTCCATGCGGCACAGGGAGGGGAGGTGGGTTCCCGGTCCCCTGAACACGATGCAACACAAATGATAACTGTTTACATCCAGTTCCAAGATTTCCAGCAGTAAGAAAATGGCCAAAGCAAGGTACGGAGCGGTACGAAGTTCGGGACCCGAGCGGAATCTTCATTATTTGCACCTCAATTACCAGGCAAGTAGGGCTTAGACTTGTATTCGGGAGGTGGTGCCCGGTTTGAAACTCGGCTAGGACACCGACTATCCTAACTTATAACGTTCATGGTTTTTCTCAGTCCCTTCGGGCAAATGGTTTAAGAGTACCTTAAATTAGGCCAGACCCATCCTGCCACATCCTTTTAAATTCCGTACACACTATCATCCAATCACACCACGTTGTACTGGCAAAGTCGTCAAAATTAAATAAATCAATCACAGTTCTCACAGCCATTTATCGCTAATTACTATCAGCAATTATCACTGGGACAACCCAACCATAAAATTGTAGATTGTACGGGAGAATAATGATATAAAATAAATGTATTTACAGTGCACAGCAATGAATTCCTCATAAGGAGTTATTTATACAGCATCGCCCACACAATCGACTCCCATCCTGACTTGGCTTTCTGGTACCTGTTCTAAAAAAAGTAAAGTAAAGCTATCCCTGTAACAGGCCATGAAGGCCCATACGATTGTGAGACGTTGAGGGTCCCACATTATCTAGACAATCGGCTCAAAGATGGCGGTAAGGTTGTCAGCCTTACGCGCCGGCCGCGCTTTACTCCCCAGGAAAATTATTTATTTAATTCCTGGTACTCATTTCTGTTAGAGGCTGTGTGAACCCCAGTGCCATAGAGCGGCCGGTATTTGAACCCGCGACCTTCCGACTTGTAGCACAGTACCTTAACCACTACGCTACCGCGTGCCCCCGGTAGCAGGGGAAACCGAAGTACTCGAAGAAAACCTGCCCCAGCGGCACTTTGTCCACCACAAATCCCACTTGACCAGACTCGGGAAGCCAGCGACTAAACGCTTAAGCTATGGCGCGGCCTATTTATAGAAGTTGCTAGGTATCGTGGATGGACTACGTGAAAAAGGTTTTCTACCTAAATTTCGCCACCGATTGGATTGTATTTATGAAGTCTCAGGTTCAGGTCTTGGTCGATAGTACTGAAGGATTTTGCAGTCTTCCTCATGTTCTCCCACGTACATGCCGGGTTAATACATAAAAATAGGCCATGACCGCTTCCTGCTACATGCTTTTAAACTTATTCACTAACAATCTTATCAGTCCATGTTATGCAGCCTTAGCTACGACACATCGTTATACGGATACACAAGAGAAGTAGTCTTCTGACGACATTTTCTTACTGAAAGGTTTAATGATGGTGAACATGTTAACAGCACAGTTAATTTCTCGCAGCTATGCGATTCTATAAAGGAAACGGGTTCCTTGCGCTTATACATCACGTCAAAAAGTCACATATGGGGAATAAAAGGAAAGATCCACGGCGTTTTAACATCTTAATGGTCAAACTCACGTTCTGGCCACTTTATCCCCAGGGAATAACTCCCGTTACCCAACGAACACCAAGGAGTGTGAGCCCCAGAGTCAGTCGCAACGTCGTGACTACGAAAATTTCCCACTCTTTATTGCCAATAGGAATACGGCCAAACAGTCCATACTCGCTCGCTTTACTAACAGTTTCTCTGCTCACTTGTAATTCTGCGTAGCTGTTGGCAGACTAAAACGTATAAAACTAAAAGTCATACAAGCTGCAACAGATAATTTAGAATTGTGTGTGACAGGTCCTCGCTTCAATAGGTTATCGTAACCAGAGAAGAAAAACAAAATTTTCAAATGGACAAAGTGCTCTGAGGTTGATGAAGTTATGTAACTCTATGTTATTTATTGATTTGTGTCGATATCTAGTGAAGGATGCTTGATCTACGATACTTTGGAATTTGTACTGTGAGTTCAAAGACGACTGGAATCAATAGAAATGACATATTCATTGATAAAGGATCAATGAAGGCCTAGGATCACTTTCAGTACACAGAACATAAAATGCTGGCACTTATTTTGACAACTTCCGTAATGTTCCTTTATAAGCTAATGAAGACAAACAGTTAACTTTCACGTAAAAATATTACTCAGTGCTATAAGGTGTCAGTCCCGTTAAAGCATGCAAATTCTGAAAGTGGAAAGAGGATATTCAGAATATAGAATATTAATAGGGAAATGCGTACGGTGAGTCAAAATCCGAGGCAAAACCCGGAATACACGAGAGATCACTTCAACATCTCTCAGCCTGATAACGCAGAAACAAAGCAGAAACTTCGCAGTCTTATTTCCGAGTTACAATATTTCTCAGAACAGGATAATTAAGTTTCAAATAAAATGAAACTCTTTTAACTCAACAGCAACAGGCGATATAACACAATCCACGCATAAGCTACACGTATATAAAATAAAATACAGAATGCTTATGTCCGACATGAGCGATATCAAAAATATATTACAAAGCAATAGCGATAAACTGTAAATCGTGCCAATGGAATGATGAACTCAATTTACTGTACCCCACTGTACCCTCTTCAGTTCTTTCGACACGGGGATATGCAGGAGGGAGGTTAAATATTACATATACTTTTAATATGGTGTTAAACTAACTAATAGTACCAATTATATTCTTTATCGACTACTAATGAATATCGGCATAAGAAAATACGCAACTCTGAAACAAAAAGAACCATCAAATCTTCATGCTTTTACTATATCACAGCAATTACAAGAATGGAGTGTTTGGCCATGCTTTCTTCTATTATTTATCCCCGATGAACGTATCATGTCATTTACCTATTGCATTTAGTTTTTTTCAACAGATCTGTCTTTGTGTGTGACACTTAAATTTAGCTTCTCGCCTACGACAGAAACCTTCACAACTGAAAGTGTTTACAGTTAAATTCTGTGTATCTTTTAGTCTCAAAAAAAAAAAATGCGAAAAATGCGGTCTCGTTGTGTATACTACAACGTGAACAAATTTCTGTCCAAACACGCCAAAATTCTCCTTTACACAAATCTCCGCCTTCACTAATTTTACTCTCGTTCTCTTTCTGTCGTTCCACAATTTTACCATTATACAAAAATCATTCTCTCCATGTAAGCGCTGATCTGCCTCACTTACTTTTCGACCCTGAAGATGGAAGCAGTACACTCCTCTGTAAATCCGATAAACTTCTATCAGACTACACGGCGTCAAATCCGAGATCACAGTACTCTACAAAAATATGTTATTTACTAAACCTGCTAGTCTGGAAGACTGAACAATATGAAAATACAGTCACTAATTCTTTCAGTAACCAATGGTTTAAGTCTGCGCCACAGCTCAAGCTGTCGCTGGCTTCCCACCGCGGCGGCCCGGGTTCGATCCCGGGTCTGGTCAAGTGGCATTTGTGGTGGACAAAGTGACGCTGTGCAGGTTTTCTCCGAGTACTTCGGTTTCCCCTGCCAATCCTCATTCTACCAATTGCTCAACAATCACCCTCACCTATCATCTGGGGCTGGTACAATAGGGCAGAAGTGGCCGCAGTACAAGGAACTTTGTCCCACCCCACTAACAATTAAAAAAACAATGGTTTACGTCTTAGATGTATGCTAATAAAAACAACACTCGTTAAATAATCAACTCTGATTCATTAAAATAAAAACATACTATACACAATCTGACTGAGTTGTTCAATCGTCATTTAAGGCAGCTGTTAACAAATCACAGCCACTGTAAAAATATGAATGATGCAGTTTTCATATCAACATTTAACACTAGAACACTCTTATGATTTTCCATCTGTGGTGTCAACATATCAAATAAACGCATAAACGAAAAGTAATGAAGTCAATTCCAAACAAGTGCCTCATTATTTAGTGCTCCGAAGTTTAAAATGGAAAATAATATATAAAATATAGGTTTTTAACGGCTGGTCTAACTTTAGATGTCGGTCCGCAGCACCAACAGCTGATCCAGGGGCCCGGAGATAACTGTCTGCAACCCGGAAAGGTTGTCAAGTTCTCGCCAGAAATTTTGCGGCGCAACACCATTTCCCACTGTCTCCTTTAAAATATCCTCACTTTCTAGCATCGGTGGAGCAAAATCTTCACTTTCGATGTAGCCATTCACCCCACCCCCCCAACCCCATTCCACACATACAAATGTCGAGGCGGCGAGATCAAGTGAACGCGACGGGAAGCAAACCTCCCACCCCATTCAGCGGATCCGACGAGCAGGGGTATGACCTGAATGTGGAAATACGGCAGGATAAAAGGTAAAGTTGTCCCTGTGCTTAACTAATTAAGCACTACGCCTTAAAGGCGTATGGGGGAGTGGATATATAGATGCACATATTATTGACCTCGGAACTAGTTAGAAGTGAGTGGTCAGCTTCACGCCCCCGGGGAAAGAGCCCCCGGATTCCATTGGATAGGGGTTTTGGTGGACCCCAGAGCCGGTCTGGACGACATGAAGAAGTGAAAATTCTTGCCCCCACCGGGACTCGAACTCCGAACCGTCGGTCGTCCAGCCAGTAGCCAGTCTCTATAGCGACTGCGCTATCCCGGCTCACACAGCAGGATACCATTTTTTTTAAACAAATTTCTTAAGTGGTTAAAAGGATAAAATGATTTTTGTACACGTATACTATAAAATCATCCGTCATATGAGCAAAAGCGGAAGGACGTGTGTCCTCACAACTGCAGTTCACAGTGCAGATCCTTCCCAAACGCGCGCTCTGTGACCTTACATTCTCGTGTGGACGTGACGTTCATTTACACCACTGCAAATACAGAATAGCGTTGAATGGACCAAATCAACGGTACACAGTGCTGAACAGGTTGGAGCAGACGTCACGCTCTCGATTTCTATTCGAGGCCTGCGCGGTTCGTATCTTAGACGGGACACCAGACATCCTGGCTCAGGCTTCCGTGGTATTCTTCAGTCCCTCCAGATAATTTTGGGTTGTACCTCGATTAGACCACGACCGCTTCCTTCCAAATCCTTTCCAATTAATCATTTATCAATCATCCTACAATCTGGCGCCATAATCTCCATACTGAAATCGCCGTTAAACAGAAGATAGGTAAGAAAAAGTTGTCCCTGTGCTTAACGAATTAAGCACTAAGCCATGAAGGCGTATAGGGTAGTGGATGTATAAATCCACATTTTCTTGACCTCAACACTAGCTGGAGCACAGCCGTTAAATAACTTACAAGAAAACAGTACACAGTCATAAAGTCTATTAATGACAAGGCTAACGAACAGAAAATAAATTACTATTATTACTGTTACAGATAAAAATTAACATTCATTGTACTTCGATATGCTTACATATTAATAATAATCTCACCAGTGGAAAAGGGGGGAACCGGGATAGCAACTGGCTACGAGCTGGATGACAGAGAGATCGGATTTCGAGTCCCGGCTGGGTAAACAATTTTTTCTTCTCCACGTCGTCCCGACCGGCTCTGGGGTCCACCCAACCTCCTATTCATTGGATACCGGGGGTAAAGCGGCAGGGGCGCGAAGCTGACCACTCACCTCCAACTAGTGCCTAGGTCAAGAAAATATGGATCTATACATCTACTCCCCCATACGCCATCATGGCGTAGTGCTTAATTAGTTAAGCACAGGGACAACTTTACCTCTTTTCACCTTCACCAACGGAAAAGGCCCAACGAAAATTCAGCGCAGACTCTTACAAATTTTCCATACTTCCCACTCTCCTTTCTCTCATATTCCCTTACTATCCCTTTCGTTTGTACTAGACGTACATGTCGAGGCCATCTGTCAGGCGCAGAGTAAGTGCCTCCTCTACACAAAATCGATCATAAACTGTCTGCCACTGTATAATAAAATTCGACGTTACATAACATCAGCAGGTAAAAATGGTATAGCCAACCTGAGAATCAGTACTGTATGCATCATTTAGCGACATGGTTAAGATAAAGGATGGCAGGAAACGATTTCCAGCAACGCACCTGACTTTTGTCCAGAAAGGCTCTGGGACCCACAGATCACCTTGTCGAAAAGGGTAATACTTTACCTTCACAACTTCACAGCGTCGTGTTTACGCACAGGTATAACTTCACCAATTAAAAAATGTAAAAAAAAGGATATAAGTATTGTACGGAACGGTTTTGGGAGTAAATGTTAGTGGCAAGCTTCACGCGCCGGACGCTTTAGCCCTGGGAGAATAGTCCTTGGTACCCCATGGATAGCAGGGGAACGCGGTAGCGTAGTTGGTTGAGGCACTAGGCTACAAGCAGTAAGGTCGCTGGATCGAAACCCGTTGAAGTCACTGGATTTTTCAATTGACCTACTCCTTCCAGCTGCAGTATAACCCTGGGGTCGACTCAGCCTCTAACAGAAATGATTACCATGGCTTTTTCTGGACGGTGAAGGGCGGCCGGAGCCGCCATCTATGAGCCGACTGTTTAGAAGACGTGGGAGCCTCGACCTCTCACACCCCTACAGGCCTTCACGACCTGTTATAGGGACAGCTTTACCCTTACCTTTAACTTTTAACCCATTGGATAGCAGGCTGGGTGGGCCCTAGGGCCAGATTTCGGATTCTGTTGAAAAGAGACAATTATCTTGTCCCTACCAGAAATCGAACCCCAATTCCTTGGTCGTACAGATCGTAGCCTAGTGCTTATTTCGACTGAGATTCCGTGGTTACAGAGCCGAATTACATTTTCTCATTTTAAGTGCAGACTCCGTTATTTGAGATATATCAGCAGAGAATTTGTGTTTACTGTCACAGACGATTTAGTTTAGTTTTACTAACATTCATGACTTTGGTTAGTGTAATAAATATGTTACTTTGTTGGAAATATCATGTCTTCCTATCAATGCCAAGCGACGAAAGTAGTGTTTAGAAATTAAATAAATTTGAAAAGAATTAATAGAAAGGAAAGGGGTGGAAACGGAGATACTTGGACTAGTACGGATTTCAGTTCAACGTATACAGACTAAGTAACTGGAATTTAAAGCGGCCTCCGTAGTCTAGAGGTAACGTTCCCACCTCATGACTCGTAGTACGCGGGTTAAAATACCCGGCGGAGGTCGTCGAATTTTTAAGGGCGGAAAAATTCAGGGAACAAGTCCTCCGGGAGGGACTTTAAGCCGTGGGTCCCGTGTCGTAGCTTTACGGCACGTAAAAGAACCTCATATCTCCAAAGGAGGTCACTGAGCCAAATTAACGGACGTTTCCCGCCCAACAGCAGTCTCTAATACCTCTGGTAGATGGGGGAAGCACTATAGATACCTCTCAGCTAGTAGAGCCGGTCTCGCTGGCTGGGCGGGACTGATGGTAAGCACCAGTACCGGTAGGATATAGAGACTGGTAGAAATCATAGAGAGAAGCACAATGGACCAATACAGGTCTCAGTGCATGGGGAAACCCACCCTCTAACTAACTAAATAACTGGAATTAAAAACACATGATTTAGCCACTCTCAAAGCTATAAAGGTAAAAAAGGTACATATATTTCGTAGCAGTTGCCCTACTCTACCGACCCCTGGGATGGCTCTACGCGAACCACAAATATAAAACGTCAGGCAGTCAAGAACAAATTTCTCTTCACCTATTAATGTTAAGAGTATTGCGGGAAAGGTGAGATATTTAACATGGGAAACAAGAAATAGAGAATTTAGGTTGAGAAAGACAAAGGGATGAAACAAACTCAAACACTTGAGCTACAGATGGAGGCAAAATATTTAACTAGACATTAGAGAGATATGTAGACATAAAATGGACTGAAAAAGCTCAAGATAGGATTTACGGGATATTGTGGGCTGTCAATGAACCTTCCCGCTTCTCAAAAACGAATAATTTCTTGTCCTGTGTGTGTGTGTACTGTCGGCTGAAGAAGGGGACGTTTGTTAATATCTGAATCATTTATTATGATCCTGCATAACCATTCCGCTCTTTCTATTTCTTTGTTTAACAATTTACTAGGAAACGTTGCGTATTTTTAGATGATTTATGACTCAAATTTCACTAGCTCGAAAGGTACGGCCTACTTCTGATACCAAACGGTTCATAAACACCGAGATACGAAGGGAGTTCCCCACTGGGATGGTGATAAGGAATTTCACAAACGCCGCCAAATCAGTGTCTGTAATAGCGAAAATTCAGATAATTTTGCAATCCTACGGTTACATGGGATAAGCATGAAGGCAATTTCGAATGTTTAAAGTTTCTGGGAAAATACGATGTATCTAAGGACCAACGGACGTTGGGGTACAATGAATTTAACGCTTACTCGTAAATATCAGAGATTGGCAGTTATATGATACTTCGAAACCCAAACTCCCTTGTTATTAACTCTACGTACGTAGAAGAGTGCCGATCACAGTAGCCGCTCGGTCCTGTCTTCGCTTGTTCGAACGCTGCGATCGTGGGTTCGAATCCCACTCAAGGCATGGATGTCTGTGTGTGCGTTTATTCTGTGTTTGTGTTGTCCTGTGTGTAGGTAGCGGCCTTTCGACGGGCTGATCGCTCGTTCAAGGAGTCCTACCGTCTGTGTAAAAAGATTACGAAACTGAAGAAGATGCCAGGATCCAACAAAGGGCTGTAGTGCCATTGATGAATGAATGAACAAATGAACGTAGGTGGTAAAATGGGTGTAAGTCGGAAAAAATATTGTATCCAATTCAGTTATGCATGAAAATAAAACAGATCAAGATATATATAGCCTAAATACATTAGCAATACTGCTTATATACGTATAAATGCAGCATTAACTGTAATTGCTCTAATATTCAGCGAATCCCCGCTTCGTGTGCGAAGACCTGACATACTTTGTGCGTTTGTTTGTTTGTTTTATATATATATATATATGTGTGTGTGTGTGTGTGTGTGTGAAGCGTCGCGCTTTAAAGCCAGGGCTACTGTTTACTTGCACTGGCCTGAATGCGCAAAAAGAATCACGTCTATTTACTGCAGAATGAGCCTAATATGAAACTGGCTGTTTCCCTTATTGATATCTGTATGGGATTTGCGGCTCCCATGACAGTGAAGAGGTCCTATTAAGATCACGGTCTCTTGGGATATAACGCCGTGTAGTAAGATAGCCGGATACAAGCGCTGTAGAGGAGCAATGGTTCCTTTCTACTACACTACACGGCGCCTCATGGCGGGAGATTGTAATCTTGACACGTGTCGCTGGACAAACAGACAGGTGCAGCGCATCAATATGGCGCCTAACGATTTCGTGAATAACAGTCTAAACGGACTACGAACGCCAACCCAACAATACTGACCAATCATAATATTCATATGTCTCCTGGTGAACGCTGCTCGTGTTGAATCTGAAGGACTCACAGCGGTGACTGATTCTGAGATGTGACGCCATGAAATCAGAGGTTTACTGACATTTCGAAGGAACACATTACCTCTATCTTCAGGAACGAAGAATATTTACTCTTCAACACTGAAGATGGAGAACGTCACCAAACGTTAACTAGGTTATACGGCGTCGTATCCTTTGGTGCCAGTATTGCCTCTATCTCACCAAGACGCACCAAGATCGCTATGATGACACTACTGATTACAGGAAGTAGGGGTGGCTTCCGGAGGCAGGCTGCTGATAAGAGTTGCAAAGATCGATCAATTTAAGTCTACAATAATGGTTGTATACATATAAAGGGCAAAAAGTACAGTTATTTAACAAGGGTGTGGTGTAGAGCTCTTTATTTGAATCCACAGGCCTAAATACATGTATGTTTGTGAATCTGCCAGTGCACCCTACCTACAATACATTCTTGTCTTCTGTCTAATCCTAAAATATACGCAAATAGGGCATGTTCATCGCACAGTTTAAAAACTAATATGCATTTTTTTAACTGGAACCGGGGTACAAAGGATTAATCCAAAATGGCTACTGGAACATTCTTCTTTCGTAAATTATCGTACCTTAAATATGCGCAGTATACGAGTACACGCTACTAGAGTTATTTACAGTACTATTTCTACTCAAAACAACACACTGAATTGTACAGTATCCTAAAACTCTAAACAACTACAGCTTTATATTCGAGGCTGGAAGAGGCAAGTCGCCTTATCCATGAAGTGGTGATCGTAACTACAATGATATACTACTTTTCTAAGTCTTAACAATCTTCTGTTCTTACAGAAAAGCAACAAAAGCGAAGACTGGAAAGACATTTTATAACAGTTTAAATCAAAATTAGTTATTTTTTAGCTTACGTACTGGGCAACACGGTAGCGTAGTTGGTTGAGGCACTATGCTACAAGCTGGAAGGTTGCGGGATCGAAACCCGTTGAGGTTATTGGATTTTGCAATTTACCTAATCCTCCCAGCTGCACTATAGCCCTGGGGTCGACTCAGCCTCTAAAAGACATGAGTCCCAGAAATCTTCCTGGGAGGCAAAGCGTGTCCGGCGCGTTTAGGATAACAACCTTACCGCCATCTGTGAGCCGAATGTCTAGAGAAAATGTGGAAGCATCGACGTCTCACAACCCTATGGGCCTTCACGGCCTGTTACACGGACAGCTTTACTACTGTATCCCTAAATCAACACTTGCCAAAGTATTATTCTCGGCTTCATTCCAAACTCATATTTTCCTGATGTTCTAACGAACAGTTCGGTAAGGAATAGCATTATCATTTTATTCTTATATTCTTGCGTGTCGTGTCTGAGCTCTTGAGCTACGAGGTAGCTAAATTCAGTTCCATCTGGAACCAATTGAACCGCCGCTATACTCTTATCGAATCGAAGCGAAGATGAGCCGACGTCATTGTTCCAGCAACCAATGAGAACATGCTGCTAGTATGTCGTCATCGTCTGAAGTTTGCAGCGTTGCCAGACAAACAGTTCATCAGCTCGAGTTCAACAACCGACGAACCTCATCATACGGTCAGTTAGTGATACACTGAGAAACACTGCTGGTATGCCTGACAACTGGACACGACGATAGGCAATTAAAATTGACAAAGGTACGGCAGAATGATAATAGTTTTGTTCATAAATACAATTAAGACAAGATAGAGCAAATAAACTCCATATATGACGCTCCGATTATCATACAACAGACAACTGAGATGTATCAGACTGAAAGGTCGACTGTGATGGTGAAGATAAGATCTACTACTACTACTACTACTACTACTACTAGAAGCAGTAGTAGTAGTACTAGAATTAGCAGTAATAATAGTAATAGCATTATTAGCAGCAGTAGGAGCAGAAGTTTTAGAAGTGTTAAATTAGCATATTTGATTCATGTAACTTTTAATGTATCTGTATTTAGGGAGAGGGGGCAGTCAATTGTTCTACCTATCACAAAACGTTAGGGTATGGCATGTAAATAAGTATTCTTAAGTAAAGTAAAGCTATCCCTGTACCAGGCCGTGAAGGCCCATAGGGTTGTGAGACGTTGAGGGTCCCACATTATCTAGACAATCGGCTCAAAGATGGCGGGAAGGTTGTCAGCCTTACGCGCCGGCCGCGCTTTAATCCCAGGAAAATTATTTAATTCATTCCTGGTACTCATTTCTGTTAATGGCTGAGTCGATCCCAGGGCAAGGCTGGAAGGATTAGGTCAATTAAAAAAAATCCAATGACCTCATCGGGACTTGAACTCGCGACCTTCCGGCTTGTAGCATAGTGCAAATAAGTATTCTAGGATATGTAAATGGCTATGAAAAACTGGTGACATATTTCGTCACCTGAGCACTGGAATGTCCCACGTCCATCAGCACCAATTCTCAGAAAACTGGGTTTGAAGTTAGGGAATCAGTTGAAGTTTAAATGTGGCTTAGAAAGAAACACATTCTCTAACTCCATATTTTCAAATAAGGTAAATTAACACAAGGATGTGTATGTAGTGCAACATAATTCGGAGAATTAGAAAAGTGTATTATCTCATTTACACTCAAATAAGGAGACAAAACACTCCAGCACTCAGCGACGATTTATTATTTGTCTTAACAACCGTATTGGTTCCAGTATATTTAAAACGTTGTAGTTTGGTTTAGTAATTTCCACATTCCAGAACATGAATTCATAGGCAGTCAGTGAACCCGGGAAGAAATGAAAGAGAAACGTAATACTGACATGTACGAGTGACTGTATTATACCAGAATTTTTCTGGTGAGTTGTCAATTGCAAAACTTCGCCGCAAGTGATCGACTTACCCAAACATTAGGCCGCGCCATAGCTAAAGCGGTTTTCGCTGGCTTCCAACCGCGGCGGCCCGGGTTCGATCCCGGGTCTGGTCAAGTGGGATTTGTGGTGGACAAAGTAGAGCTGGGGCAGGTTTTCTCCGAGTACTTTGGTTTTCCCAGCCAATCTTCATTCCACAAATTGCTCCACAATCACCCTCACCTATCATCTGGGGCTGGTACAATAGGCCAGAAGTAGCCGCAATACAAGGGACTTAGTCCTACCCAACTAGCAATAAAAAAAAAATATACAAGTACACAGGAAGTATGGAGTGTATGGTGGTAAAGCTGAAATAATATTGATTGATTTTAATTAAAGTCCATTTATTTTAAGTTAAGAGATATCTCATTCACGTGTGATAATGAGAAGCTGGACATACCGTACAGCGCAAAGATTTTAGCGAATTTGAGACACCTGATGATGGCCGCGTAAGCCGAAACATGTTAGAAGTAAAGGGGACAATAATAAGTTGCACTGCAGACGGAAATATATTGTATGAAACAAATGAAATAATATATATTCGAAACATTTATAAAGTGCCTGTCGGTGTTTCTTTTGTATATGAGAGCCAAATTACTTAACCATCGACTGCATAGATAGTTAGTAAAGTTATAACTGGAATGAATACATCTTTTATATTCAGTGGTAAACGAATCAACTGCAATTACGATCCTCTGTTGATGGTTGAAGAAATGAACAGGCGAGGTAATGCTGACGTAGTTTTCCTTCAAAGGCAACATTTGACGGAAACATTTCTCCAGCCAGCAGGGCCGCTTTATAAGAACAGATATGCTATCAATTTTAATATGTACAAGAGAACCAAGTTTGACACCCATATAACACAAGAGGTAACATTTTGGTTCTGTGGATATTTATAAATTTCACGCATAAAGGCGAATAATTCTGTAGTGTACCAAGCATTCATGGGCTTTAAATCAGCTCTCAATTTCTTCAATATACTTTAATTTGCTACTGTCATTCCCTAATTCCTGGTACTTATTTCTGTTAGAGGCTGAGTCGACCCCAGGGCCATAGTGCGGCCGGAAGGATTAGGTCAATTGAAAAAAAATTCCTGGGGTGTAAGGCGCGGCCGGCGCGTAAGGCCGACAACCTTACCGCCATCTTTGAGCCGATTGTCTAGAAAATGTGGGAACCTCAACGTCTCACAACCCTATGGGCCTTCACGGCCTGGTACAGGGATAGCTTTACTTTACTTACATTCCCTAATAGGCCTATTACCTACTATCATGAACTCTTCTTGAATTCTGGTGACGAGATATGAAAATCTTAACTTTTTGTCCGACACTCTTAGTAATGTTTAACAGAGCTTCAGTCTTTTTCATTGCTGTATTTACGTTTCCGCCAAATAAATTAACAACTCGTAAATAATGCCCGGATCTCAAACAATCGCCGACTATAAGCGCACAAATTATAAAAAAATTCACCGGGTGTGAATTCAATGTAGCAGAGTTATCATTGAAAAGCTAACAATTACTCAGTTATTCAGAGAATTCTTCGTCTCTTATGGAACAAGAATGTTAATTATTGCGTTGCAAAGAGGCCACCAGCGATCTCTATCCTTAGCCAAATGAATCCAGTCCACATCTTCCCACCTTATTTCTCGATGATCATTTTATTAATGTCACGTGTAGGGTTTGTGTGCGTGACAGACGGATTTTGGATTGGATTTATTGACACCTTATACATTAAACTCGAGACTACAGGCAATACAGCGCTATCGCTGATCTACACACTTTACAATTCACCGTAACACAGGCACTAGGATTCTGTCTTTATTAGTCGTACCCTGGTAACGGATTTATAAGTCTGTCATTTCAAATCACACATGAAGTCTTCTTTTTCACCGCCTAATTCCTTCCTTGCCATTTCTTCTCAGTCGCCTCGAACCGCCATCTCCAGAACTCGATCCAATTCTTGACAACCACCAACCACTCTCTTGGAACTTCTCCTTATATAGCCTCGGGGCGGATCCCACAGAAAGCACCGTCTCCTATTGTCCCGTATTTTTAGACGTGTTTACGTTGCCTAGCAATAGACGTCTTATTGTTGGCGCGCGTTGGCTCTCACGGGAATGTGTTTACCGAGTCGTAGCCTAGAAATGGGTCTATCCATCTATACCTGAATCTTAGATAAGGATTCTTTCATCAGGTTTTTCGGTCAAAATGTTGTACAGACTTGCACGAGTCTAGCATACATCTGACCTAGATAATGACTAGTGATGAGAACAATATGTAAAGTTCCTCATTATTTTCCACCTTCCTACCATTTCTTCCGTCTCAGTAAAGAAGGTAAAGTTGTTACTGTGCTTAGCTAATTAAGCTCTATGTCATGGAGATCCATGGGAGAGGCGATGTACTGATCCACGTATTCTTGACCTCCGAACTAGTTGGAGGTAAGTGGTCAGCTTCATGCCCCGGCTGCGTTACCCCTGGGGAAAAAGCACCGGTACCCATTAGACATAGGCTGGGCGGATCCCAGGGCCGGTCTAGGAGAAAAATTGTACCCTCACGGATCTTCGACCTCCGACCCCTCGAACGTCCAGCCCATAGCCAGTCCCTATACCGACAGCGCTATCCCAGCTCCCCTGATAAGTGCCTCCTCCAAATAACTAGGTCTAATGATAATAATAATAATAATAATAATAATAATAATAATAATAATGACAACAACACTAACCATCAGTAACATATTTGGAAACAAAGTTCTGGCTCGAGTGGGATTCGATCGTATGGTTCTCTATGCACGATCCAAGCACACGAATATATGGAGCTAGAGATCATTTTCTTGTTGGAAACTTACATTAACTAAATTCAACATTAACACCAAACGAGCCGTATGACTAGAAGTCTGTACAGTAAGAAAAGACTTAGATACTCTATATACATTTAACAGGGGATTTAAAATGCCACTGAGAAAGAAACTCTGAAAGCGAACTGCAGTCCTCCTCTGCGCGAGCAATTCACACACTACTGTATGTGTGGCACACAAGTATTTATAACAACCTGCAAAACAGAATTTAAAAAGTGCATGGGAGAAACAGAGACAGAGAGAAAATGAGGGGAAAGTGGTCCAGCAGCTGCATGCGTCCTTGACCTCTCTCCCTCCTGGCCTGCTGACTACATGACCCCTAGAGCTGCAATAACTGGAACAGGAACAAGTACACATTCAGCGCGATGAGGGCGCATTTTAACAAGAAGTTCTGGGAAGAACTAATCGGTCCGTCGGGTAGATCCCTGCTGGTGCTCGCCAGCACAGTCATTCTTGCTTCCGAGTACCGCGGAACTTACGGTCATATTTTACTGTCTCACGACGCCGGAAGAACTAATCGACTACTTTCCTTTCAACACGTACTGCATATATGAAATGACACGGACAGTATAGAAAAAACCGCGTCCAACAGTTCTATTGTTGCGTGTGTATTAGTTGCTGCGGAAATGTGTTTACCGATCCATTTCCTAGCAACGACCGTCTCTTCTGGCGCCACTATTCCATGGTTCCAGTTTAATAATTCAATAACGACATGTGTAATTCATCATCATCAGTTGGTTTTATGAATTACGTATGTCCATGGATGAATTTCAGTAATTCAGTAACAACATATGTGGTTCATAAAAGCCACCTAATGATGATCTTCACAGGTCGAAACATTTTGTGGGATGAAAATAAAACAACCCGAATATTAAACTTTTAATACGGTTAATAATCAACTGATGTGTTGACAGTCCCTAAGTGTACCTTTGAGACATATACATGCAGTTTCTTACTAGGGTTAGAAAGAACAAATTCACTTTCTTCAGAACACTGGAGTACACCTACTTAGTCGAAGTCGAAGTTGTGTTACGACCGACGGTTAATCGCCCAATCTGTCTTGCTCTCAAGCCCCATCTGGGGCCCAAGACCAGATTTTTGTTACTTTCATACTGTTGCGGGTTTGCTGATGTGGGGCGCCTCTTTGACGAGAGGACAGGTCTGTCATTTACAGCCGCTGCTGGCCCTCGCCAGTGCACTCAGTCATTACCGGGCCCGAGTCTCACGGTACCCGTGACCATATTTTATTGTCTCAGATCCGAGACTCCCGCAACCTGGAGGGCCAGGTCTCCGTATTTTTATATCCCTCAGGCACAGGGTTCCCTTTTCGTCGCTTCCAACGACTAGCAGGGCTACGGCTTAATCAAGCCCGCCTCACAGGGACTTCGCCCCGATTGAAGTCAAAGCCAAAGTTATGTTACGACAGACGGTCAGTCGGCCAGTCTGTCTTGATGTCAAGCACCCATCTGGGGCCCCAAGACCAGATTTTTATTATTGCCAGACAGTCTCCTCTGACGGACGAGAGAATGGATCTGTCGTTTACAATTGCTGCTGGCCCTCGCCAGCGCACACATAGTAAGCAAGCGACTATTGAACACAACTAATGAAATGTACAGTGAGAGTGCCATGCTTGGCATTGCCCCTATTACTTAACATAGTGTACTTGGAGAGTGGGAATGATAAATTAATTTATTAAGGGAAAATTATTTCATAATCAAAATTCTTTTATGTTTTTGCATTGCGTTATCAAGGAACTGCAACAGTGCCTTCTCAGCTGTACTGGATTGTTGTATGACCTTTCCGTGAGGTACAGCCCAACGTAGTTGCACGATTCCCAGAATCGTGAGACAGAAAAACATGGTAGTAAGTCCCCCGCGACCCGGAACCAAGAATCAATGCGTTTGAGGGCCACCAACAATTTACTGAACCGAACCGAATTGCATGGCTCCTCCGAAGCGTCGGTTGGCTTTCTCCAGGATGCGCGGCGTTTTCTTCCGTCGAATGCAACTTTCTGAGTGCTGTGATGTATTCTGTGATGTGTTACGGTACAGAAGAAGTAGCACTCACTTTGAAGACAGAATCTTCTCCTTGTCACAATGGAGACCACACTTCCTAAACTGTAAATGACATAATACAGAAGCAAAACACGGACATGAGTCCCGTCGCGGTTCTAAAGCCAAGCTGGAGAGCTATCAGTAAACTACCGCACTGTACTGATGACTGATCACTGGTATGTTACGGTGCGGTAAAGTGCAACTCATTATCAGTGACACTGCCCTCTTCTTAACCCAGCGGAGGCTCCACTCCCCAAACTGTGAAGCCAGTAACACAAAATAAAATGTGGTCATGAGTTCCTTGCTGGCTGGAAGGCTTGCAGTAACTATGTGTACTACCCTGCTCTGCGTTACGGTGTATTAGAAGTGAAAAGCATTTTCAATGACAGATCCCTCTTCTCAGAAACCGCGCTTCCTAAAACGTGCCATTAGTATAGAATTAAAATATGATCATTAGTGCTATCAGGGCTGAAGCCAAGCCCTGCTGTGCTGGCTGGAAGCCCACTGCGCAATGTTTCCCGGAAGCTTCATGGCAATTGTACTGAAAATTTCAGCCAGTCCTCAGGCAATTCCCGCTGCTGCTCTTATTGTTTCCAGCTCTTCTACAAGGTAGGGCCTACCGTCGCATACAATTTTGTAGACTGCATGGGTGGGTTGGTTTAGATGAATGATGCAGTTCCATTTATTCTTCTCGCCTCTCGATTGTGGTTGCGCCGTGGGTTTGGGTGAGTTCGCTTTCCGATATATTACTTCCCAGAGGGGTATTTGGGTTAGTCATGTTGCAGCTGTGCCCAAGTGAGGTGGGATTGCTGCCACTGCCGTGCTGTGGTGCTAACGTATAAAAATGCATTGATTTTAAGATGCTGACTATTCAACGGAAATTTGAAGGCTAAGTTATTTTCAGTCAAACACGAGAGATTGTGACCAATGTATGTTGTTCCCGCGAACCTCAAGAAAACCCTGAACAGAGCAGCAGAGGAGACAGGAGTGCTAGGGAGGTCTGTGAAAGAAACGGAAACCATAGAATCCGCTGCATCCGCTTTGTTCGCGACTTTTCACGAAGGGAGACTTGTATCATCTCACAATTCAACGCTGGACACCTTTAATAAGCGTGTACCTCGTTGGAATGTTAATGACTTTTATATTACTGACAAGCAAAGACAACATGGAATCAATCAAGTTTACAATGAGCCTATCAACTTTAAGAAAAGTGATAAGGAAGTTAGGTTTTAGATGGACACAAAACAAAGAACACTGCATTATCAGTGTTGAGGATATAGAAGAGTGTAGCGAAGTATATAAATGCAGGGTGACCCATAGTTTTTGTGGATGGGACATACTTCTGTGACTTTCACTCAGTGTCATTCGGTCGGAATGGCGATTGCAACCGTGGACTTCTTGCTGCTGTCTCTAAAGGGCAACAGTTGATTATAGCACGTGCTGGTAGTGACTGAGGTTTCATTTCTATCGCATATATTTGTTTTAAATCTCATCAGAGTATAGGAGATTATCACACTGACATGAATTACAGAACTTTTGAGAGGCTGATTCCAAATCTACCTCCACAAGGCCCTTGGGTAATTAACTTTTCGTACCACGATGTTCAGATCGAGCTAGCTCCAACATCGAATATTCTCTTCTTCACGTCATCTAGACCGGTTCTAAGGTCCACCCAACTTCCTATTCAATGGGTACCAGGGGCTCTTTCGCCGGGGGTAAAGCGGCCGGGGTGTGAAGCTGACCACTCAATTCCAGCTAGTGCCGAGGTCAAGAAAATGTGGATCTATACATCCACTCCCCCATACGCGTCCATAGTGTAGTGCTTAATTAGTTAAGCACAGGGATACACTGTCTATTTGAAATAAAGTTCTTAATATTTACGATTCGTCCTTTTGTTTCAGCTCTGCTGGTGCCTCAATGGTTGGACAGACCTCATTCGTATTTGGCATTTAAGAGTTCGCCAGTCCCGACGAGCATTCAACTTCCGAAAAATATGGACCCTTCATAGGGGTCCCCAAACACAAAACTGCGATCTTCACGAAAACGGCTGTAACGATTTTAATTTAAGTTTAATCATTTGCGCTGCACAGAACGTATCGTCCAGAAAATAGCGGTATGCCATCTGTTTGAGAAAATGTTCTGACCGCTAAAATCGATCTCGCGGTTTTGTACTTCGCATGTAAAGTTCACCAAACATGCCGGTATTACTGTAACCAAGATAACGCATTTCCGTTTTGCGAAAAGCTGAAGGTGGCGGTGTTTTAATGGGTGTAGCGCCAGGCAATGGATTGCCTTTTTTCGATCCTCAAAATGAACGACCCTTACTTCGTTTTTGCGTACAAGGAACAAATTCAAGGAGTAAATCCCAACAGAACTGTGTGTGGCGATAAAGTAATCTGTCACCACTCGCTGCCTGACAGTTTGAACCTCGCCTACCAAAGGGAAATTCATAAACTGCCTTGCGCTTCTGTGGGGGATCTGGGCCTCTTGCTGCAGTTAAAAAGTGCGGGTACCTTAGCAGTAATACATAATTAATTTCGCTCTCTCTGATCAGGAATTCCTATTAAAATGAAGGAAAATGTGAAGGACGAAAATATGGGGCATGAAAGACTTCGGTCAACATCTTTTTAACACAGATGCTTTAAAGAGCCGATGTTCTTAGTAACGTTAAGACAATTACCAGGAATATGATGAAATGATAACGGATGGGCTTGTCCACAGGACTTACTGGTTCATTCAGTCTGAGGTCCGGCTTTCGTAGGTTGTTTGTAGTA
This sequence comes from Cryptotermes secundus, assembly GCF_002891405.2. Taxonomy (NCBI): domain Eukaryota; kingdom Metazoa; phylum Arthropoda; class Insecta; order Blattodea; family Kalotermitidae; genus Cryptotermes; species Cryptotermes secundus. The sequence goes on from NW_019734351.1 coordinate 1,135,909, forward strand.
TGCTCACGTAGCAGTGAAACATTTTAAATCATATGTATTAAAACGCTGTAGCCATTCTCTTCCTATTGAAGTGGATATTTTGTTAAAAGAAGTTCACAATTCATTCATAATAATGCATTTAGGGCCACACTGTTCTGAAAATGTCTTTGTTATGAACAGTGCGAGAAAATGAGCGCCGTAAATTTAAGGGCAAAAACGCTCTCTTTTACTGTTTGCCAGTAAAAGGTGACAATACAATAAACATACGGATTCACTGTTCCAGGACGTATACACGGATGATTTAAACTAAAATAATATTACTTGAATTGCTAGGCCATGGCTAAAAAAGAAATGAAGTAAATACTGAACTTTAGTGAAGGGCCGGGATAGCTCATTCGGTATAGCGACTGGTTGGACAACCGAGGGGTTAGCGTTCGAGTCCTGATGGGGCAAGAATTTTCACTTCTCCATGTCGTCCAGACCGGCTCTGGGGTCCATCCAACCTCCTACCAAATGGGTACCGGGGGCTCTTTCCCTGGGGTAAAGCGGCCGGGGAGTGAAGCTGACCACTCACCACCAACTAGAGCCGGGGTCGAGAAAACGTTGGTTCATACATAAATTCCTCCATACGTCTTCATGTGCTTGGTTAGTTACCTTTACTGAACTTAAGTGACAAACGCATTCTGAGATGCATCTTTTATTTTACAAAATGACCTCTTCACTCCCTCCTGAATCCGACGCTGCTGTTCACTACATAAATGCTGCGTTAACGTTCTGTAACACATTCTTGTCCATGTTATTGTTAAGAGATTCCGGTGCTGATCTGTTTCTTAAACAGAATATAATCATAGTTTAGATCTGATATCTTTCACGATTTTAATGTTTTAAACCACTGTTGTTTCATAATTATGAATCCAGTCTCAAATTACACTGTTGACACTTCGGATATTTTGATACAGAGTTTGATAAACCACAGCCGAATCGTATCTTTCATACAATGAAAATGGTGACAATGTCATGGTTCCAGTCGCCTTTAATTCCCTTCCTTTGTACCAAATGCTTTAAATGGCTACTGGGCATTAAATAAGTAAAGGTAAAGCTCATAGGGTTGTGAGACGTCGAGGCTCCCAGATCTTCTACACATTCGGCTCATAGATGGCGGTGAGGTTGTCCAGCCTTACGCACCGGCCATCCTTTACCACCAGGTAAATGACCTTCCGGCTTGTAGTATAGTGCCTCAACCAACTACGCTATCGCGTGTCCCCAATTAATTCCTAATACTTAATTCATTAAATGTAGTCACGCATTAGAATTTAGTTAATGGGTGCATAACGAAGGATGAGGCGCAGATTCAACCGAACCCCATCACATAAATCCTCTTAAAGCCACAACTGACTTGTACGTGTACTTTCTCCACGTCCCGTGACCTGAATCGCAACAGAAATATAGATAACAAATCCTTGCAAAAATATTACAAAGTTAAAATATTTGGAAAGCACAGTAACGAATAAAAATTACAATAAATAAAAAAAGTTAAGAGCGATTACTTGTTGGGAATGTAACAAAACGATACCTGCCGTTCTGTACAAACCTCGGTCGTGCTCCCTAAAGGACGAATACAGATCACAGGCATTTTATAACAAGGCATTAAGGATAATACCTGGACCTAAAGGCGACCAGGGCCGGTCACGGCAGCCGAGCGGTCTAAGGCATGTATTGTCTTCGCTCGCTTGGAAACCGGGATTGTGGGTTCGAATCCCATTCAGGGCATGGATGTTTAGTTTGTGTGTTTTTCTGTGTTTGTGTACAGGTAGAGGCCTTGCGACGAGCTGATCACCCGCCCAAGGAGTCCTACCGAATGTGTAAGATCTAGAAAAACCGAAGTGAACGGAGAAGTTCATGGAGGTAGGCCTAGGCCCACTGGGACTGTAGTGCCAAGGAAAAAAAAAAAGGCGACCAGTAACTGGAGGATGGAAATAACTGCTCTTCGCCATACTACAGGGTGATTCATATAGAACCGGCCCGACGAAATGAGCTGTAGAATACTAATGCGGAAATCAGAACAAGGAGAATGAGATGAGTAATGAATGTGAACACAGAAGTTAGTGGGTAAAGCTAAAGGTAACAGACCGATTACGGGAATAATATTAAAACGAATCCGAATGAAATAGGTTGTGAGAATACGGACTGGTTTCATCTGCTTTAAGAGAGGGTAATGTTCCGCAACCTGTGTGCCGCCACAATGTATTAGGTTTGTCGGGAAGTTTTATATAAAAATGTACATCCGAACGTTGTAGTTAGAAAAGGGTAACACGCTAAATTAAATTATTAAACCTTAAATGCTTACTTCTTCCGAGTTGCGCCTTCTACAGTTTTGTAGCAAGTGTATAGCTCCACCCTTCAATTGTTATAGATACCCATACAATTCTTATGATACACTATCGGGCATGGAGTTGTGGGCAGACACATACGAGGGTAAGTCAATAAGTAAGTTACAAATGGATATAGAACTTAAACAAATAAGAGTACTGATTTGAAAATGCTTTTATTTCTCAACATAATCTCCCTGTACATCGAGGCACTTGTCCCATCGTTTCACAAGCCCCTGAAAATCAGCAGCGTACAATTCTTTGGGCTGCTGTCGGAACCAGGCGGTGACTTCCTTTTCTACAGCTTCATCGTCGGGAAAATGTTCAGCCGACAGATGATGTTTAGAGGGCCGAACAAATGGAAGTCGCTTGGAGCAAGACTCATCACCTGTGACAGTTCGGGCTAGCATATCGTGTCCTTCAACGTGGTAGCGTTTGAGATGCTGTAATACCAGACCCATTCTTTGATTTTGTGCTGTGGGGTCAGCATGCGCGGCACCCATCGTGCACATACGTTGTGAAAACCTAACCCGTCATGCGACTTCCATTTGTTCGGCCCTCTTAAACATCATGTTTTGGCTGAACATTTTCCCGACGATGAAGCTGTAGAAAGGGAAGTCACCGCCTGGCTCCAACAGCAGCCCAAAGAATTGTACGCTGCTGGTTTTCAGGGGTTTGTGAAACGATGGGACAAGTGCCTCAATGTACAGGGAGATTAGGTTGAGAAATAAAAGCATTTTTCAAATCAGTACTCTTATTTGCTTAAGATCTACACGCATATCCATTTGTAAGTTACTTATTGACTTATCTATGTATTTACGGCCATGTACAGTACCCTTCGCCATTTTCAGCTACCCGAACGAAGTTCCTGCTTCGGAAAGCTACCAGCGAGTTTTGTTGTGTCTCTACTGGCCACACCAACATCTCGCTCCGTGCAACTCCTGGATCTTCCCGAGCCTCAAGACGGGGACCAAAAAAAGGTCGTCGTTTTACGTCCGTGGAGGAAATTCAACGCAATGCGACAGCAGGTCTCGCAGCCATACCAGAATAGGGTTTTCAGAGGTGCGTCTGGCAATGACAGTAATCCAGCAACGCTGGATCAAGTGTGTATGTGCTTGCCTGAATTCCAGGAACACCATGATCCTCCTACTGTCGGTGGTTTCAGACTTATGGGGTGGCTGTAGTTAAGCGTGGGGACAGCTCGTTAACACACGGTTCTTAATAAGTCTTGTAGAGAAAGGCATGAACTTCTGAATCGGCATGGCAAATCTGCAACTGGTCTGTCACCACAGTCTTGCACTCATTCACAACCATCTCAGTGTTCTCCGTGCCAACAGCATGTATTACACTTTGCGTTACAAGTCTCAGAGCCCATTGACGTTTATCTGACATGCTGATTCAGGCTGTTATCAGTCTCCCTGCGTATGTGGCAACGCTGTAGCAGTTCTGTATTGATTAGATGTCACAGTGTTGCCATATAGGCGAAACTAGGCCAGCAGTATTTCTAGATGCTCCAGAATTTATTATAACAAATTTGGAAAAAAAAATCGTTGTTACCCTATAGAGATTTCGGTTTAGTTCTTTAAGACAGTAAGCCAGAGTAACCCGGGAAGCAGCCAATTCCATGGTATGGGACTTATCACTAGGCAGCTGCTATTCAGTGGCTCAAAAAAATTCTCAGTTGTTCAGCGTGATCAAGTCCTACCAGCGGATCCTACCGTGAGTCATTTCAACCCAGTTCACAACTTCACGACCTACTTATAATAACAAGTCGAGGAAAAGGAAAAGTTGTCCCCGTGCTTAATTAATCAAGCACTACTCCATAAAGACGTATGGGGGAATGGATGTATAGATCCACTTTTCTTAACCTCGGCACTAGTTGGAGGTGAGTGGTGAGCTTGAAGCCCCGGTCGCTCTACCCCGGGGATAAAGCCCACGGTATCCATTGGATAGGTTGCTGGGTGGGCCCACGTTAAACTGAAAGATTTTAGCAGGTGGAAATTGTTTCCTCGCTTTTTTAATTATATATATTATACAGCGTCAAATGGTACAATGGTCATTAGTACAGAGTTGGAAAGATCTAAGTTTAGTCACCAAATTTTTAATTGTTTGTCTACTGGGCATTCTTTCATCACGAAAGTTACGTCGACACTTCTTAGCAGATCCGTATTTCATGTAGGTGTCGCACAGAAATACATATTGCTCTAAAGTACACGGCACCATAGCGGCACACACTACTTCCTAATCGCAACTGAGAACAAATGGCTACTGGAGATGATAAATGCCGCCCACTGCTGACAAATCATAAACAAATTCCCACGCATGAATCGAGCTGCTAACTTGAAACATAAAGCCTCACGCGGTTCATAAAGTTAATAACTTTCCTTCATTCCAAACATTATGGGTCATTAAACATACTGATTTACCTACAAAATTCGTATGCGCCTCGCAGCAGGCGGTGCACCGGTCGCCGTGAATCGGTCAACAAAGGTAAGAACTTCTCTGTAGTATGAGTTAATGAACAGTACTGTTTCAGATAAGAAGAAATAGCCAGAGTATAAACCCTAATTCTCTAGTGTATAGTGCTCAGATGAACAAAAATAATGACTTCTAATTTATGTCGGAATCCGCTTTGCGACAGCGGCCTATCCGGGAGCTAGACGCACCATCCCGCCATTCAACTGGGAATTCCAGAAGAATCATAACCAACAGCCAAGATTCAAACCTGACACCTATGACGTAATATTTCAGAGTCGTCTTAATTCCGAAATGTTGCTTACATAGTGCAACTAAAAACAGTGGCACTGACGTTTAAACAGTGAGACACAAAGTCAAATATATGGCAAAGGTCACGGTCTAAGGAACTTGATGCATTCCCTGCACAAAGTACAGGAGTGCATGTTATAACGAGCGTCGTGTCTGTCTGCCACGTTTGCGAATCTACTAAACGGAGTTCTATTCAATTCGGTATGGACACTGTGTCAGCGAACGTCAAGCGCCCTTCTTAAGGGGGTCCATACACGAACGAGTCTGGCTCGGGTTCCAATGAACCAAACTCGTCCGTGCGTGGGTCGTCAGGAGCCGGGCTGGACCGAGTCCGGCGGGGCTCGCCAGGGCCTTTGGTGGGACTCGGATCGGCGACGGCTCGCTATTGATTCGTACGTGTGTGGGTGGACCGGAGCCGGACTCGCGTATCTACAAGCCACACGAACAGACAGTGTGATGGGTACTACGGAGGAACCATGTCGGCTTCCATTTGTAACAAAACACTCATGAGCCCGGAGTTTTTGACACGGTTTTTAGAAGGGTACCGTGAATTGCCGGTTCTGTGGCAGGTTCGCAGCACAGAGTATTCGAACAGGGGAAAGGGGGATGAAAAAAGTGGGCAGTATCCGGGAATAATTTTGGAAAGAACTGCGCCGAGTTCGGGAGAGCAAGAGAAGTGGTGCGTCCGGGGATGATGTCTACAAGCAAACGCTGTGGTACTTCGACCTGCTTTTGTTCACAGCAGGTCTGCAGAGTAATCTTACGCCTTCGACTTTCTACTTTCCTCCCTACTGACTGCATTCAATATTAGGTACATATTTAAAGTTTTCTTACTTTCAAATATTCGTCTTTTACAGCCTTATATATACACAGAGATATTGGGTTTTCGGACTTTATCCATCGTCCTGGTTTTTAAGATAACTAAGAAGAACACGACGTTTCGGAAACTGGATCTGTTTCCGTCCTCAGGTGAGGGAAAACACCTATTCTGTTGGGCATGAAATAGAAATGCCGTGGGGTCATGGACTTGGTTATTAGTTTGGTTTCGTGACATAAATTTCTACGGCTCTATCTATCCTGGTTCCACGCTTGTATGTGTTTGGAACCATTTGTTATGCATATTTTTCTTATTAGCTCTCACGGACTTAGCCTGGTCTCATGTGTTTATAACCTTTGTGTTTTGTAACATCCGTTGTCCAGTGATTGAAGCTGTTCTTTCTGTGGGACCCAACAGAATAGGTGTTTTCCCTCACCTGAGGACGGAAACAGATCCAGTTTCCGAAATGTCTTGTTTTTCTTAGTTATCTTAAAAATCAGGACGATGGATAAAGTCCGAAAACCCAATAACTCTGTGTGTTATACACCATCGTCAGAATCCTATAGTAACTACTAGCCTTATATAGCCTTGCATGCAGGTCTCTGGAATGATTCTTCTCAAGGCTTGAGGTGATATAATCGTGGCAAACTTGAGATCTTCAAACGACCGTCCTGTGGCAAGAAAATGAAGAGTCGCTGCGATACGTGCTTCAGGTGTAATACCATTCCGCATCACAATGAACGGTTTTCCTTTCGCTAGCAGATACCTGAAGTTTTCATCTGACATTCTGAAGTAGTTTTTGTAATCTTCTAATAAAGTTCAATAAATTTAAATGTGTAAATCTGTTCTTAGCCTACATTTCCCTCCTTTTTCTAATCTTTTTTCTCCCGAACACACTGCATTCATCTAGTATTATCACCGCTGCTGCAACTTGCTTCGATGAACTTATTCTCGATACTGAAATGTATGAGCAAAGTTGGGAGCCAGCTCATGCGTGTGTGGTGAAATTAATCCGAGTCCGGCTCCCGAGCCGGACTTGCGAGCCATACTCTTACGCGTATGGGTCCCTTTACTCTTTATTGCACATTATCAAAAACACCGACATAGCTGCCATGAGTACAGATGAGGGGAAAATAACCTTAATTCCGAAGTTCTTCAAGCGTTCTGATACCGCAATCGCGTACAAATGATATATAAATTTATGCGACCCGTCATCTACGTAAGTCAGCATAAAGATCAGTTTCACACTGTTGCAGGTCCCTATCAGGCTAGACGGTGACGGCAGAAACCTATACGGTTTTACATTCTCTCTACAACTACAGCAAACTGTAAAATATCGTCCCTATACAGTCCAGAAAAAATCTAGAAATGTTTTGCCTGCTGCAAATACGTTTTTCGAAAACACCTGTCTTAAATCTTGCGGCGAGGGCACACCAAGGAAACTGGCAATCGCTACGCAACCGAAATTTCCGAGAATTGTTATCTGACTGTATGGTGCAGCGCAAATTGAGGAAACGGCAACGCAGTTTCCCCAATTAGCGCTGCTCCATTCTCTAACATGTGCTCAGCTCAGGCTGATAACAATTCTCGGAAATTGCGGTTGCGTTGCGGTTGCCAGTTTCCTTGGTGCGCCCCCGCCCTTAATGTTTACTCGGTATAGAACTGTGCCTCTATACAACTTTAATTTAAATAATTCTTGAGAACTCATGACTCCTTGGTGCGTAGAGGGGCGTGGGTCGTGACGTGCAGACAACACGCACTAACTACATGTATATTCATGTGTATGTAGAGATATCATACTGGCTTCCTGTTGGACGAGCGGCGGGAAAGTACCTTTGAGCGCTGTTCACACCACATAGATATTACTTGAAATCGGATTTCATATGAACGAAACTTCTGTGAGCCGTCGTATAATTGTAAACTACGCATGTCACTTGCCTGTCTTTTCCTCGTTAATGTTTGCTTCCACTTCGTATACAGTCTGAACATAACACAGCGCGATTTACATTAGTCTTCAGTCTCTGTATGAGGACAGATATGTTAAGTAGGTAGATTTCATTCCATTATGCGTTCTGAAAAAATCAGTAGATAACATCATGGCAGTCTCTCAAACAAGTGTCATCTGACATACGACTGTAATCTAATGGTGAAATTTGTATGGTGCCTAGTTACGTAACACACTGTAAAGTTTATATGAAACATCTTTACTGATTCGCAACGCTGTGGCAAGCGTAAAAGGTACTAAGTTCTGTACAAGAGGCACGCACTTTACAGTCACACTCCCTCTTCTGTAAGTAAGATTTGAGGTTTTCACGGCGGTGACTATGAAGAAAGTTGTCTTCTGGGATGTGGCGCTTGTGTTAACTGACGTTTCGGAGGAACGTATCGCCTCCATCTTCAGTGTAGAAGAAAAAGAAGAAATCAGCGAGCGAACCAGCGTGAGCAGGTGCTAACAGACACTCTACACTGAAGAGGGAGGCGATACGTTCCTTGATTAACACAAATCTACACGGCGCCACATCCCAGAAGACTGCTTTCTTCATTTAAGACTAAATTACGAAAAAAAGCAAAACATGTTACAAGGCATAATCCTTCAGAACCCTAACGCACCTTACCAATGGTGAGTGCTACAGTCCTATGTAATTCTGTAAATCTAAGTGTGAAAGCAATTAAATTGCGTTAATTTATGCTGTACTCTTATCGTCTTACATAACTGCGTAGATGCGCAATTTTTTAATTATGGATTGAGGTCCAAGGTCCGACTTTTGGGACGAAGATAGACTGTCCTCATAAAGGGGAATTTCGTGGTTTTCTCCAATCCAGTCGATAGATTGAAGAGGACGCTATCATTTGCAAATTCACCCATCATACTCATCCTGTAACTCGATGTCGTCTCACCAAAGTAACTGAGAAAGTGTTGTTAAATAAGCTAATTTTTAAAAAAAACTCAATCATGGTGTTCCATGATCACAGAAGTCGACGCAAAGGTCTGACGAAGTTATCTGCCTAAAAATCATGGATTCCATTTTTCAGCAAAGAGAAATAATCGCGTGACCCAGTTTTTCCCCCAAAATATAAACTGAGCTAAAATTAGCAGAGGACACTTCGCATTCACACAAGTACGCAACGACATGTCCTACCCATATTTGTTGATTCTGAAATAGTTTCAAATAACCTCACGGTTGCGAAACACAGTTTCCGAAGAAATAAAAAGCTGCTATGAATTTAAAATTATGAAATTTACTCCAAAAATGGTCGATTATACTGGAAACAACTGCTAGACAGTGATGGAGGAACTGTGAAAGGTGGGATACGCATGCACGGGGATCTATATATTCTTGGAGAAGGAGGTTTCTTTAATCAGCCAGTCGTGTAACGGCAGGCCTTGCATAATCGCAAGTTGAAACACAAGGCACGAAGCAAGTACTGCAAAGGTTGCAGCTGCATCTACATGGCAATGCGTCATGAAGTCATATGCGGGGTCAAGGTAATTGGATTCGTTAAAGGCAATGCCGGATTCAGGCAGCCTGCAGTCCTGGCACATGTACACATACGTATAGGCTCGCAGGGTATTTGAATATGAGTGGGATACGAAAGGACCGTAACATGAAATAAAAGGTTAATTCTATATATAGGCTACCTATTTGGCTATAAAAGTGAGATCTTAACATAGAACATAATTCTTCTAAGCTTTCTGTTTTGTCTTTACAAAAGCAAAATTTGCTATGACGTCTTCATGATATATTTGCCTAGAAATGCCTCTTAAGGCGCGTCCACATTAATCGTGCTCGTGCTCGTGCTCGTGCTCGTCGGGAGACTCGTCTGGCTTTTACTCGTGCTCGTAAATCTTCGTCCACACTACATCAGTTGCTCGCCAGGCTTCGGCGCGTGAGGATCTGTATATTTACTTGTAGTGTGTATAGGCTGTAGTCTTATTTTAGTATATTGGTTATAGATTTTAAATTAAAAATGTAAAATGTGCTTGTCTCGTGGCTTCTCATATCGTCCACATTACTCGCGAGCATAGAGAGTCACACGAGCACGAGCACGAGTAATGTGGACGCGCCTTTACAGTGCCATCATCAAGCAAAACGCCTTTAAGGAGTGGATTCCGCACTGATGCATAAAAAATATTCTTCACTCTTGTCGTAACAGAAAATGTCTTCCTACTCCTTCTGCGCTGCAGTTCGTAACAGGTGAGCAAGCACAAGTATATGCTGAATGGCACATCGGTTTTCGGGAAAACGGGTTACAATTCGTTTTCTTCCAGTTTTTGATTGCTAGTGGGGTAGGACTAAGTCCCTTGTACTGCGGCCACTTCTGGCCTATTGTACCAGTCCCAGATGATAGGTGAGAGTGATTGTGGAGCAATTGGTGGAATGAAGATTGGCAGGGGAACCGAAGTACTCGGAGAAAACCTGCCCAGCGCCACTTTATCCACCACAAATCCCACTTGACCAGACCCGGGATCGAACCCGGGCCGCCGCGATGGGAAGCAAGCGACCGACCGACGTTTCGGAGGAACACGTCGGCAACATCTTCAAGGTCGAAGAGTATGACGAACACGAAAACAGTTGAAGAAAGCAGTCTTACACGAAAACAGTTCTCCGCCCACCACACAACATTCGTCTCCTGTGTTCCCATATCTGCCAACCGGCATATTTCAGGGCTGACGTTACCCTTGCCTCGTCTCCTACTGGTTCACCCTGTTCCCATAAATAGCCAGTGGAAACTGGCGAACTGCCTTGAAGTTCCTTCTTGTTTCCTACATAAACCCGAGCTACTCGAAAACGGATTACTCTCTCTTTTATGTTGGTATCTTTCTTTACTTTTTCTTCGACTTTGAAGGTTCCTCCGAAACGTCGGATGACTATGAACGGACTATACGGCGTTATATCCCAGAAGACATAACTCTTCAAAGACGGTTTTACATTTTTTTTATTTTGTAACATCGGTCACGCGGTGCTTAAAACAGATCTTCCCCAACTTATTTTCTACATCGTGAGCCGAAACGAAACTACTTATTCTCAGCTGCAAGCAAAAGGAATACGTTGACAACGAAACGTTCATTACAATAAAAGAACCCAAAGGCCAATGCACTTTCATAAGCGAACATGCATGCGAATTGTTTCCTTTAAATCCTTCTCGTGCACGCTTGCGCAGATAAAACGTAATAATGCATACAACTTGACAGGTCCCTTCACATTCGTTGCAGTCTCTCTTAATTGACGTGTACGAGTATGTTAGCAACAGTCATCGACATTATCTGATACCTACACTGATGTTAAGCTGTTGCTGTTGCTGAAACAAACGAAAGTGAGAAACAGAGAAAGGTTTTCGGCCGACCTTGGCTCCAGTTCCCCGTTTTGTTTTTCTGCTTGTTTTATTTTCACTTCCGTCTGGCTCTGTCTACCTTCCACAACGCCCCGTGGATCGACTGCCTGTTCGGCTGGCCACGTGAATGACCTCAATACGACGTACATTTGGCAACATTGTTAGGATCACAAACCGCTTCACTCTACTTGGCCATCCTAAGATTACCCTCACGACTGAATGGATGAAGTTTCCGAATGCGACAAAAATACTGCCTATTAGCTCATATAAGCGACTAGCTGGATGGCTGGCGATTTCTAACAGAGAAATGCTGTAAGTTTTCTTACGACGTCCTGAAAGATTTTGGTCCAACCTCCTACGAAGCCGGTACCGACTGCTCTTTTCTGAAGAAATTTCAGTGCTTGTCTTTTGTTTCCCTTCTGCTCAGAAACTGTAACGAAGGTTCGACGTAAATAACACTACGGCTGTAAAAAAGTTTCCTAGGACACAGATATTAAAAAACACACATACGCCCCCCCCCCCGGGGTTTTACCTTCATTTTCCATAAGTGTTCATCTCTAAGTTTACCGTACCTACAATCTGTCGTAGGTGTTTTTAAATATATTTTAAAGGGTTCTGACGTCGGTGTATAACTCGCAGAATTACTGGATTTTTGGACTTTTTCCATCGTCCGGTATTCTAGAAAATAGAAAACACTGAGTGTCTTCTGCCCTCACATGAGGACAGAAACATATCCAGTCTCCGAAACATCGTGTTTCCTATTTTCTAGAATACCGGACGATCGAAAGAGTCCAAAAACCTAGTACTTCTGTGAGGTATTTTAAAGTTTATTGTCCATATTGTACATTGACTTGCTCCACATTCTAGAGAATGCACACTATACAGGTTAAGTACTCAGCCATCCACCCACCTTCCCAAGTATGGACCTCTCTACTCCCCATCTCCTCCCACAATATCATAGAATAAAGCAGGATTCACACCAAAGCCACTAGCAACTAAACTTCATCCATCAACAGTTGGTAACGGAGACCGTTGCGTCATCGACATTCAGTGACGCAGACCGCTACGTCATCCTTAGGAAGCTGCTAGATTCTAGTTCAATACATTCCTGTACCCATACACAGGCGAGGAATGAAACAGACAGAACCTTTAATACTCGTATTATATTGTAGCATCCTGTTGCACTTTTCACTTGATTAGTTTTTACAGTCTCACGTGGAACACTATGTTCTATAAATTTTATTAATAGTTATTCACTTTAAAAGTTTAAAAGTCCGTCACTACATGTTTCGACCAATGTGATCATCATTAGGTGTTAAAATTATTGGGCGAGGAAACTGCTGTATTCTGTTGTTAATATGTAAGTCGTCTCGTTGCGCATATGTGTTTGGGTTGGTGGGTTGTGTTCTCTCCTGTTGTACGTTGTGCTCCGTGTCTCGTTCTCCAACACAACCCACCAACCCAAAGACATATGCGGAACGAGACGACTTACCTATTAACAACAGAATACAGCAGTTTCCTCGCCCAATAATTTTAACACCTGATGATGATCATATTGGTCGAAATATGTAGTGACGGGATTTAAAGTGAATAACTTTTAATAAATTTTATAGAACACAGTGTTACGCGTTAAGGCTGTAAAAAAACTAATCGAAACTGAGACAGACCCTTTCTTCCTTAAGATTGCCTATAGAAGGCATGATGTACCTCGGTCGTAAAGTAGATGGACTTTATCGAAATACAAAGCTTATAGAACAGTGCGTGTTTCAATGATAGGCATTCACACCAGTTGCGATATTGCAACTAAGAATTTTCCCGAAGGATATAAGATGCAGATGAAAACAGAGTGGTCAGTCTTTTATTAGCGAATATTATGGAGATTAGCATGATAGATTCTGACTAACTACTGATCAGATTACTTCCTTCCTTCCTACCTTTTTCTTTTCCTTGGCACTACAGCCCCAGTGGGCCTAGGCCTACCTCCATGAACTTCTCCGTTCACTTCGGTTTTTCTAAATCTTACACATACGGTAGGACTCCTTGGGCGGGTGATCAGCTCGTCGCAAGGCCTCTACCTGTACACAAACACAGAAAAACGCACACAAACATCCATGCCCTGAGTGGGATTCGAACCCCTACCTACCTATCTATTTTTCTATCTACAGACCTTGTGGATTTTGGCCCGCTTTTTCAGTTTCTTAGTCTATATACAACCAGTAGGACTCCTTGGACGGGGGACTTGCCCGTTGCAAGGCAGCTACCTACATACAGAACAACACAAATACAGAATGAACGCACACAGACATCTATGCCTCGACTGGGATTCGAACCTACGATCCCAATGTTCGAGCGGGCGAAGACGCTTCATGCCTTAGATGGCGCGGCCACTGTGATCGGCCTTTGTTCACCATATACTGCAGAAACAAGAAGTCAGTAACCTACCTCAACTGTCTGTAGACTTTATGAAAGCCTGTGCCTTAATTAGGGCAGAAGTATTGCATAACATTTCACTGAATTTAGTACACGCACAATTCCAGTCAAACTAATAAAAAACGTGTTTTAAAATAAGTCTACAGCAAAGAATTCAGAGGAACCACTGGTCTGATGTACCCTCTGTTCAGAGTTGTCACAAACGTGTTTCAAAATAAGTCTACAGCAAAGAATTCAAGAGGAACCACTGGTCTGATGTACCCTCTGTTCAGAATTGTCACAAACGTGTTTTAAAATAAGTCTACAGCAAAGAATTCAAGAGGAACCACTGGTCGGATGTACCCTCTGTTCAGAATCGTCACAGACAAGCAGATACTTAATCACAACTACACTTTTCTGTTCTACTTCGGAACACCCCATTTGGAAGACGCACGAAAATCAGAAGGAATCTGATCTGAATGGGACACACCAGTTTCTAGTGTACACCATACTGTTGGTGCTAATTTACTGGATGAAAACATAAATACCATAAATAAAAACACAAACTTTCAAGTATCGTTACTTGACTGCAGAACAAAATCGCAATGCAGAGAGCTGTAATAATTCCTTCGAAACTATGACAAAACTCTAATATCTGGAAACTATATTTACCGTAATGGAAAACAAAGCTCTACTTCACGCTAGTGAAAAGGATGGCCTAGAAGCAAGTACAGAGAAAGCTAGCACATTATGCATACATGTTGATGTCCACAGAAGGTAGGACAAAACCATAACATGAGAGCCATCGCATCCTCTGAAAATGCGGACAAGTTCAAATATCTGGGAACGACATTAACAAACCAAAACCGCATTCATGACAAATACGAAGGCAGATTAATATTAATGAATGCTTGCAACCATTCAGTTCAAAATCTTTCTGTCCATCTGCTATCCAAAGACATAAAGATTAAAATACTGTATATAAAACTATAATCTTGCCTGCAGTTTTGCATGGATGTGAAACGTGGTCTCTCACATTAGCGGAAGAATACAGTTTGTAGGCGCTTGAGAGCATGGTATTGAAAATAATATCCGGACCTAAGATGAAGTAACAGAAGGCTGAGAAGTTGTATGTGGAACTCAATAATTTGTAATGTTCGCAAAATATTACATGGAGCGCACAAATCAATAAGGATGACACTGGCTGGGCATACAGTACGCACGTGCATACAAAGTTTTGTAGGAAAACCTGAAGGAAAAGAGAAAGTTAGGAAGACATAGGCCTATACAGGAGGATAATATCAACGGGAACTTACAGAAACAGGATGCGAGGATGTGGACTAGATTTGTCTGCCTCAGGACAGGGGCCAGTGGGCCGCTCTGGTAAGTACTGTAATTACACTTCGGGCTTTATAAAATGCTTGGACTTTTTTGGGTAGCTGAGCAACAATTAGCTTCTCCTGAAGCACTCATTTCTACGGAGTTAGACATTAAGGGCACATGAGATTCGCTGAATGTTTGCCGCCATAAAGTTCTGAATCTTCTGTCTTCTCGTCTCCTGTTTAGCTCTCAAGATTAAAACAGGCTACACGAAACTACAATTCTATCTGCTGTTTTGTATGTGAAGGTTTTGTTTGTTTTTTTTTTTTGCGCAAAGTGAATAATAATGTTTGAGAACAGGGTTCTGAAGAGAATATTCTGAGCCATGAGGGAGGAAGTGAACACGGTAATAATTCCATAAAGATTTGGGAACACATTCAGTAATTTACTGACTACTAGCTTCCCAAGAAGGGCTTTACTTCATGGAGTTGGCTAGTTATCATGAAATGACAGAAGAAACGCAACGGCATGGAAAACTACAGAATCCAAGATAAAAGAAATGAGCAAGTAGAAGGCATGGGAGATAGGAAATGTTATTAATTTTGGTGGGAAAACCTGAAATAAAGAGGCCACTTGGGAAACCCAGTCGTAAATGGCAAGATAATATTAAAATTGTTCTTAAAAGTAGGCGTGAAGATCTTGATTGGTTACGTCTAGCTCAGGTCAGGGTCCAATGACGGGTTATTCTGAATACAGCAATCAAATGTTACGGGTGTCATAAAAGATGGAGGATCTCTTGACCACTTCGGCGGTTCTCAGCCTTTCAAGAAAGATTCTGCTTCATGGAGGCAATTGCATGCCGGAAAGTAAAGGGCCGGATATATCCCTTAGGCCTCTCTTAACACAGACGTAATGTCAAATTCTAGTCTCTGCAGTTCATTCCATTTTGACAAAGAATGCTCGGACACTCAGTCGGCAAAGCATCTTGTGGTAGGGAAAATGCTCAGGATAGAGTCAGCTAATTTGGGACCGCAGTTATAACGATTATGCCAGTCTTTTGTAATATGAAATTATGATTGAATTCGATTCGAATCACAGGATCTGGATGACAGCAAATAGTTGCAAAGAAAGAAATCAATTATGTATGAAATTATGTTTTTCTTATTACAACACTGCAAAAAGTTGGCTCACCTCGCAGAAATATATTATTTCCATCATTACTTTATTAGGTCGTGGGGTCTACGAGTATTTAAGGACAAAAGAGAATAAATTTTAGGATATAATTTAATCAATTACTGTACATTAAAGACAGCCCTACAAGAGAAGCAATGTAATGAAAACTGATCGTAACTATTAAAAGGAGTAGCGCTAAAACAATCGGTTTCCAGAGGGTACTTAGGCCAATCAACTGAAGCCGCGATTACTCAGGAACTCGAAAGAACTTTTTCCAAAGCATGACAAATTACGATTGGAAGGCAAATCAGACAGAAGACAATAAATTCTTGATTTGTCACTGTTTCTGCATAATAACTTGACGTGAAAACTGTACTGTTATTTTAATTCTGTCACGTTTTATAAACAAGGAAGCGAGATTAGGCCTCTACTAAGCTTAATCTATACTGCAGACTTTCCCATAACAAACAGCACTACAATCGCAACCTTCCCGGATGACAGCCCTGCTAACAGAAAATAATGATCCAATAGTATCATCACAACATCTTCAACATCACTTAAATCTCCTCCAGCAATGGTACAGCAAATGGAAAATCAAAATAAATCAGATAAAATCAATGCAAGTTACATTCACAACGGAACGCATAACTTTCCCGCAGGTTACCATCAATAATATGGAAATACCGATTAAAACCGAAGTTAAATACTTCGGTATGTACCTCGGCCAAAAACTGACATGGCAGAAACACGCCAAAACAAAGCGTCAGAAGTTAAACTTAAAACTACGCGAAATGTCCTGGCCTTTCGGCCGTAAATCCAAGCTATCCACAGAAAACAAACTTCTGTCATATAATTGCATAATAAAACCCATATGGACATTGGTATACAGCTGTGGGGGTGTACAAAATCACAAACACAAAAATAATTCAAAAACTTCAATCCAAATTCTTGCACTCAGTAACTAAAGCACCTTGCTAAGTCCCAAACTTTACTATCCACAATGATCTGCAAATCCCTTTTATCCTAGAAGAAATACAGAGACTGTCAACACTCAACTATCAAAGCATACTCGGATACAATAACAGACTTGTTGTAGAAATTAACAACCCACCAAATGTAAGAAGATTGAGGGTACAGTGGCCGTCTGACCTACCACAACCCGCAGATGACAAAAATTAAAACCATCACCATTCTTCTACAGGGCTTGTCAGAATATCATCAGTGATGACAAGACACATACTTAGAACAAATTTACTTATTACTCCATATTATCGATGGTAGATTGTAAATATGCTATTAATTAAATAAAAAAAATGTTTTATAAACTATAAATCATTCTTCTATGTGTTTAATGTATTTCAAAAGTAAATTAATTAGTTTGTTAAAATAAATATATGAAATTACTTTATATATTTTACAGTCTTCATTAGATTCGTCCTATCAATACCATAACGGCGTATAGAGGTAAAATTACGAGCATTTTAAACACCGGCACAACAATGGCCCACTCGTCTAAGAACATGCCCGCACATTGTGCGCGGACCTGACTCGCGAGCATGTCGTCACCTGCCCGCGGACACGTCCATCTAGTGCATAACATTCTCTGCAGAGGCAAAACTGTAACAACAGTGTGGGCGAAACGTTGGTTTCCTGATCGTAAAAATACTTACAAAAATTTGCAGAAAGAATTCACAGACTATAACGAACCCCAATACGTGCATAACTTATTTTGGATTTTACTACTTTCCTCAGTTCCTCACTTTGTATTTATCCGGCAGAACTTTCACAGCTTCGTTTCTTATGCGTTTCTTTGAATAGTTATTACCTTTAATTTTCCATACACAATTCTGATTTCTATACCCTTGCCTAATTCTCCCTAGATCTGTTGTCACTATACAAAATTCTTAACTGTTTCTTCTCAAATTAAATCGAAGATAACATTTCCAACAATACTATACGCGGGCGGCTATCGCCTTTCGCTGGCACTTTCTGACGGAACGCGACCGCAGCTCCAACTGTATGACCAAACCACGAACACCCCTAATACTGTATATGTAACATATTGCCACGTATATGGAGTGTGACTACAGACAGATTGATGATCGCATTTATTGGACTCTTCTGATATAACGCATGACTACCTTTTACAGTTCACTATAACACGCACACTAATGTCCACGGTCAAGTCTTCACTGCCGTTGCTTGGTAGCGGCTTCTAATAGCGGACGTTCCCCTTCCTCTGGGTTCCCGAACTGTGACCGGCCTCGGCTCTCAACGACTGAACCCCAGCAATTCTCTAACTCTGTAACTGCTAACTGATCTTGCTCATAACATCTCTGCACGGTGCGCGTAGAAAACTTTTCTTCCATTATTGCTATATTCTCTTGTTGCCATGGAAACATGTTTGTTTGCGGGGGGGGGGGGGCGGGAAGAAAATGTAAGATAAGAGGTTTTCACGGTGGTTAAAGTTAATATAATCTTCTCGGGCTATCAGCAGAATCAGTGTGTAAAAATTACAAATAACTATTAACCAACTGACACGGCTGATAGTCCGAGGAGATTCTATAAAGAATAGTTTATGTTGACGTGACAGAATATCTTTTACGTACTAACAGATTTGTGGGTCTATATTGAAACACAGATGACTCAGCTAACAATTTTTTACATTAATATTTGGTATATGTCATTGCGTCATCAATTTTGAAAGAATCCGGTGGTGGGGAAAATGCCTCCTATCCTCAGCACCCGGTCATTCGTTTCAACCAGACGTAATAGTTGTAGTCGTTAAGTACTTATTATTCTACTGCAAAGATCCCGGGACTGAATTTCTACCTGAGCGGTTTTCAAAAAGTGTTCGTGGTTTCTTTCGAGCAAAATGCTGGTTGTAGTAGTACTTTACGCTGGCATCGTCCTCCAAAATTCATCACTCATAATCACCATCTTTCAACACTATACAACGAATGTGGTTAATCAAGCGTCGATAAATAAACCAATTAACACCCAATTTACAGGTCGGCGCCAATTTTGCAATTCCGGCTTCCGAAATTTTTGTCCTTAAATATCTGCTAGAGTAACTTCGCGGTACCTAGTGTCGCCTTTATGAATCAAGTTCTTTATGGTGCCATCTACTAACACTACCCACAAACAGTGCTCAAGTTCTAGTACTACAGAGATACCAGTTCGTGCATAGGGGTATGCCATCTATTGGCAATTACCCGAAGTATTTAGTTAGGCTACAGCACGTGCCAACAACCGCAAGGGTCATAGACCTTGTCTGGTTGGGTGAAATGACAGGTTTTTGATTTGCCACGCCTCTTCTCAAGGCAGTCTACTTATTTTTTTATTTTTTCACTTTCTTTAATGGAATGGTTCACTGGCTTCTTTGAAAAACTGGAAAGTGTATAAGTTAAGGCTACTTCTTGTAATACCTCATACTTCTCATAACAAATTCTCCTAAATTTACTAGCAAACGCATTTTGGCTTGTCAGACATCTTGGGTGCCAATCCGATCATGGCAACATTGCCACTAATATTATTTGCAACACCTCCTGCACCCCCTTACTAATGATGTTTATTTCTTATTTTGTGCATGTTTGAGAAGTATGTTATTTTCTTTACTTCATTTGTGACTTCCTTATTCGATTTGTATCATACTTCTATTCACATAATATAAACTAAATCTATAAAATGTACAATTTATAACCAAGGGGATGTCAAAACACCTCTCTAATGAAAGGTATATGAAGAATGATGTGGTATCCCTCCCATCCCCATCACTGATAATGATAGAAGACTTCACACACAGAAGCACTGTAAGCAAACCCTATCACTCTAGACATATCCTGAGGTCTGAATTAAAGCGCAGCCAAATAATAAAGACTGAGCAGGAAGAGGGCTCACATTATGAAATAATTAACTTAGTTCACACTTTGTACAAACATGACACAGTCATTTCTTCTGCATCCTACACTAATACAAGAGGCAGTAAATAAAATACACTATATTGTCATGTGTATGAGTGACTACAGATGGGGTTTGGACTGGTAATTGGATTTATTGATCACTTACAGATCGTAACTACAGCGCCATCAGTTAATTAACATACACTGCAGTTCACTACAGTCTGTACTGTCTTCTCAATCTGCTGTGTCTTTACCAGTCATTGCCTGGTAACGACTTACAAAGGCGAACCTTCCCCATGCCTTAGCTACCACCTTTTAACAGCAACAGCTCACAACGACTGAACTGCAGTTCTCTGATTAACTCACCAACAAATTCTTCACTTCCCTGCACTGCACTTTCAGGCTGGCAGCCATCTTACATTAACCTCCTACTCTTCTGATTCACTCAAACTCAACTGACCAAAAGTTAGACCTGCCTTGCCTACAATACTTCGGCATGGGCCGCATAGAAAACACCAGTCCTCAGTGTTGTAGTTCAAGTGTTGCCATGGGAACATGTTTGTTTGTGAAGCCCCTAGTCAGTAACGGCTGCCGTATATTTGTTACTCCGTGGTCGTTGCCTAGCAACGGGTCGTGCTACATTGCTCCCTACTTAAGGCTATTCATTCCAAATTGCCTACAGGCATACAACCATTTCTTCTTTTCCGAGGGCTGTCCTTCTGACGTCTGTGATTGGCCTTGCCTTCCTTGTGGCTTGGTTCTCACGGTGATTGCTCTGCAACTTATCCCACTACTCCCTCCTTAAAGCTGATCATCCCGAGCATCTCCCTGATAGGTGTGAGCCGGTCCAGGTGTACCACCATCATCCTTCTTCTGGTCGGTGTGGACAAAAGTTCCGAGAGTAGTCGATGCCCTTGCATCTATGGTCCCTAGTCTTCTCTTTCGTTTGGATTGTGGCCGGATCTTCCATGATGCCTTAACATCCATTTTTCAAATCCGCACAGAAGACCCGGCTGCTAATTTGACAACCTAAAGCGCTATGGTCTGTCTCTGGGCCCCACTGACATTTCCCTTGTTGAGCGTTTTCTTGTTTCTTAGGACCAGCTGCTGTTTTAGGCATTTGTTTCTTATGCCATTGTTGCATTTCTGCTGCGCCCGATATCTCTTCTCGAACTTCGGTCCTTTAAGGTTTCCTCGTACAAAACTCCCTGCATGGTTCTTAACTGTGACCCTTGCGCGGTGCAGGGATGGTATGGCGGGTCAATCGTTGTCGGGCAGCGGCCAACTTCTGCCGGGGTCCACCAACCAACACCCTGAGTCCGTTTCTTCGGCTGTCGGTGGTGCTCTACAGCTAGATGCCGGTCCCCATATCGGTCCTCCAGTGCTCGGATACTTTTCACCACGGCCTCTTCCTTAGGAACGTCCTGCTGCTTCGCTTTGGCCTTCGACTTTTCTCGGTGGGTCTCCAAATCCGTCATGACCATTTTCTTCAACCTTTCTTCAAAGACATCCACCGTGGCCTCCATTGTCTTTAGATGGAAGTCCATCCTGGCCATCATCCTTTCGCGATGGGCATCTAACTTGGCCATCATCTTTTCTATGGTTGGTTTCCATCCTTTCTTGGCTTCCAGCCTTGTTGTAATTTCTTCCTTCATTTAGTTCAGACTGGCGCCCACCTTGGCTTGGCTGATTCTTGTTTCAGCCTTCATTTCAGTCAGCAGGCGTGCCATCATTTATTCCATCTCCATAATATGGCGATATAATGATCCAATGCAATTTCCAATCCAAGCACTTCTGACACCAGTTGTCCTGTGATCAGGTGACTACAGATGGGGTTTGGATTGATAACTGGATTTATTAACCACTTACATATCGTAGCTACAAGTAACTATAGCGCTATCGGTAATTCACACACTCTGCAGTTCACTACAGCACGTGCTAAGTCTTCTTAGTCTGCAGTGTCTTCACCAGTCGTTGCCTGGTAGCAACTTCCAAAGGCAGAAGTTCCCCTTTCTTTGGGTTACCAAACTGTTCCTGGCCTCAGCTACCAGCTTCTAACAGCCACAGCTCACAACGACTGAACTGCAGTGCTCCAACTAACTCACTAACTCACCAACCAATTCTTCACTTCCCTGCACTACACTCCCAGGATGGCAGCGATCTCACATCGACCTCCTACCTTTCTGACTCAAACTCAACTGACCATACTCTAGACCTGTCATCCCTACAACACATCAGCACAGACAGCGCAGAAAACATGGCTCCTCATTTTTGTAGTTCAATTGCTGTGGTGGGAACATGGTTTTTGTGAAGCCGTTACTCAGTAACAGCTGCCACATACAGTAGACTCTCGATTATCCGCGCGCTGTTTAACCGCTTTGCGGCTCAACCGCGGCAATGTATTTTTAAAGATTTTTTTTTTTTCAGTGAGTATCACATTTGTTTAAATGTTTTGTATGACAGTCAATGTTAGTTTACTATAATTTAGAGAGAACTGTACTCGCATTTNTTATTCTACGGTTGTTGCCTAGCAACAGGTCTACATGCTACAATATTCATATACAAGTCATAAGTATGCTTGTAAATGACACTTTAATAAGTAAATTCTGCATTCTGGTATTCAAAGACAACTTCTCCACCCTACAAAGCAATCTGAGTGGTTTCTACATGTGTTGCTTACCACAATTTATTATTTGTAAAATAGCTCTCTCACTTCTAAGAACTTCAATACTGTTTGTTCAACTCTTCTGACATATTATCATCAAACACTATATTTCTTATTGCCATTAAAAGGACACATAACTTATAAAACTGTTAAAATCAATAGAAAAACATAAAAAGTGAAGCTGAAAATAGACACAAAAAGAATATTTAATTTGTATGAAATTATACTAACAGACATGCATAATTTCCTATAGAAGTGTTACAAAAATATGTTTAAGATGTCTAAACAGAGGGACTCTGAAGGGGATATTTAGGTAGTGTTAACATCACAAGGATGTTCTAATTGGATATATCAATATAGGCATCATCAATGTGAATCCAGCTACTTTCTTCTGGCGAAGAAGAGGGTTATATCTCTTATTATTATTCACGTAAGAGGCCTACAAAGATGAACAAATTTTATGATGGCAATTACAACAAACAAGACATAACTTATATCACTGACAGGACAAGAGAAATATTAGTAATAATAAAATATAGAGCAAATGTTAAGAGATTAAATGTGACATAAAAATGAAGTCCTACTTCTATTCATAATACAATCAGCTAACGGAATTATTCTTTCAAGACAACAGAATTGCATATGCTCGATTCAAATATCACACTGCATCAAGTCACTCAAAATCTGTCACCCTAGTAACATGTTTGTGCATCTATATATCATCTAGCGCTGTAATCAAACCACAACATTTAACATGTAATTTTTCCTATCACTAGAACAGATCCAATATTATAAAATGTGAGACTATGTTCATGGCAACTACAAATCAAATAAGTACTACCACCACCGCCACCAAAACCACCTACACCACCAGTGAAGATGATGACAACTACAGCAGCAACATTCACTTTCTCTTCAAAAATTATTTTTCCATACATAACAACCCTCATCAGTTTGTAGTACAATCAACTGTACATTACAATAACTTCAAGATTAAATCAGAGTATTATGAAATAATACAATTCCAGATAGAAAACAGATTAGAAAAGATGTTTTTACTCTTTGATCTCTGAAGCTCCCTGGAAAATGCGTGTATTCTACCACAGAAAGAGAATGGATGAATAAAACAGGAATGATGACAGTTATGATGATCATTTTTTTCAGAAAGACGGGTGTTAATATTCAGATATGAAAAAGGGGAGGGGGCAGTGAGACTTTTCTCAAAATAAAAATTTTAAATTAATAAGTTACATTAGGAAGTTTATATTACTAACTGATGTCTCTTTTTAGTAACATAGATTTAATTTTTTCTTTCTGTGTTTTATGAAAGTTGTAAAGTGCTGCACCACTGTGTAATTATATAAAAGCCCTGAAGATGGCGATGATGGTGATGATGATGATGATGATGACGACAGCAGTTACAGGTATAAAATGTATCAATTGTAATATTTACGGAGTGGTACAAAAGTCATGCACCATAAGGAAAATTAATGTAAGTTCTCAATTGCTGGAGATCAACTTGGAAACATTCTTCGATTCAATGTGTTCAGTATGTCTGAATGCTTCTTAACATCCTGATGCTGTTCTTGGCACACTCAGGTCTTATTTTATTCAATTGCTCTATATTTGCAGGACATCAATATAGATCAATAACTTTATACTGCTTCTGGAAGAAGTCAACAGGCATGAGGCAAGATGTCTGGGCACTCATGTGCCCATCTGATGGGCTCTCATCATCCAATCCACTTATTTGGGAACAACTTATTTAAACAGCCCTGAATGATGATTGCAAAATGTGGTGGTGCACTGTCCTGCTGCTATAACATGTTTAATACAAGATATATTCGGAAAGTAAAGATACAAGTCATAAAAATGTAAGGGAATTCTTCTTCTTCTTTTCAGAAATGGCAGAGATAGGAACCGTGTGACAGTGCAGAGTTCACTGGCCAGTCACAGCAACGTTGTGCTCGCAGGGTGTGTAAAACGGCCGTGTCGATTCAAAATCCCGCCAAATGTGAGGTTCATGCAGTAATTCGATTTCTTCACGCAAACGGAGAAACTGCTGAAATTCATTGCCAACATCTTTCTGTTTACGGCGAAGATGTTATGAAGAGGCAACATGTGGCAAAATGGCGTTGTGAATTTGAAGCGGGAAGAAGTGATATTCATGATGAAATAAGGAGTGGAAGGCCACCCATTGTCACTGATAAAATCACCCAAAAAACAGATGAAAACATTTGTGCTGACAGACCTTTAACCATCAATGAACTTTTTTGGACGATGAGGAGGTTCAATACATGGCTAAGAGAGCAGTTAAGAGATTTCTATGCCGCTGGAATAACAAAACTCATTCCCACGCTCACTAAGCACATTGCAATCCATGGTGACTTTGAAAAGTAAATAAAGATGTGTTGTAAAAGAGCTACAAGTGAATAATAAAAAAAGGAGCTTGATAAATATTTTCTGGACTTTCTATCTTTACTTTCGAAATATCCTTTGTAGCTGCGCAAAATGGGCACCAGAAATGCCTGCAATATTTTTTAGCTATATTTCACCTACCACACTGTTGTCAAAGTAAACATAAATTAACTAATCTCCCACAGCTCCACAGATACTAAAACTCAAAACATTTTGCACTTGAATTTTTTCCATCCACTGTGTGCTTTAGCTGACTCAATACCATGAATTATGCCCATTCACATTAATGCTGGGGGTAGACTATAACCTCATCGGTGAACACTATCCAGTGAAGAATGTTGCTATTCTGTAAAAACGACTGACAGAACTCCACTTTATGATCCATTTTATCATTGTGCAATTCTTCAATAGGCGAGACTTTGTGTAAATGAAAACTATGTCTTCATACAATCAGCTGGATAGATCTCCTGCAGATATTTGGGACAGCTAAAAGTTAGTTCATAGCTGATACAATATCATTTCCACTCCTGTTTCACTGACTGTTCTTCTGGCCAGTCATGGCCATTCTGTGTTTCTTTGAACCTATTAATTAGTCTTCCAACCATTGCCACATCAGTTCGAGGCCTCTCTGGACACTGTTTATTAAATTCAGTAACATATGAGTGACTAAAACACAGTCATTTAATGTTACTACTAAACAGCACAAACTCTGCAACTCTGAAGATGCTGAAGAGTGAAATCTCTTATGGTGCGTGACATTTGTACCACTCCACACATGTTTGTCCTTTGACCTATACCTCAACTCCCCATAGGTCTTTACTGCATGGTACTTACTTACGCATAGGGCCAACTTTAATTTTAGGTTTGCTTTATGAATTATGTTTGTAATCACAGTATTAAAAAGATTTTCTGCCAAAAACATAGTATATATCTAGAAAGCAGTTTATTTCCTTTAAGGCTGTGTCCTGATGGAGACAGAATATTTCTCTCATACTCTGGTACATACATATCATCAAAAGACAGTAATCTTCACAGCTCCTGCCATGAGAACCTTAAATTTCACAAAGTGTAAATAGTTAATGTGAAGATAATATTTAAATGAAAATGCAATGTTACAGTCTATACTCTCCACCCAGATTTACAGTGAATACGTACTGTTATTTCAGAGTGGGAAAATTCTAAACATTTAAACTGATGTGACAAAGCACAGACAAGCTGATGTCAGTGTTATCAATTCTTCAGGAAAATAAAATCTTATGGGTTCCTCTTAAAACTTGAATGCTAAATCATGTTAAAATTCTATTCAATAAATGTCAGATAATAAATTCCAAACACATCCCAACATCAGTTTTTGATGACAAGTAAGTGTTCCAGTCCCTTCAGAAGACACAAATTCTTAATAAAGTGATACAGTAATGTTAATCAGGAGAATTAGAACCAGTTGTCTCACAGTGTTTGACAGATGAAGTAAACAGCTTGAAGAGGGATAGCAGGTTGGATACAATGGAAGAACATATTTCTTACAACAAAAATTGCTCAAAAGCTTTTCAACTTAAAAATTATTTACGAAGGAACTAACAAATAAGAAAAATTCTATCTACTTATTTTCAGTAAATACACATCAGTTCCATTTATACTTCCCACATTTAAAATAAATATTATAAAATATCCGTGCAACATGGGGAAGCATGCCACTTGTCAGTACAGCTTGCACTCTTTTAGTTAACAAGTGTGCTTGTATCATCAGTTTTGGTAGCATTTTATTCCAGGTGACTATGCATGTCAAATTTTCCATGTATTATCCATGTTGTTACACACAGAAACAATAGAAAAAGTTTCCTTTATGCTTTGATTGTTACTGAAGAATTCTGTATGTACTGGCAATTAACGTTTGACAAGGAGGATACTTAATTCACAAGTGGTAGCTAAGCAAGGTATTTACTCCATTTCTTAAACACCATGGGGCAAATAGCAGGATGTACAATACAACATCTCTCCTACTTTAATATCAATCTCATCTTCACATGGTGCATCCTGTTCCATTAATAAAACTCTAGAAACTGATTCATGACAGAACCATTGTATCCAGTGTGGTGGAAAAACCAATATCTAATTTTAGAAGACTGAAACATGGCCATAATACATCTCATGTTCAGGAAATGCTGGGAAATTCTTGAGTAGCTGCAGAATTGGCAGCTTCTCCAGAAGGGCTCAGCTCCATGAGTAAAAATTTCGCTTAGTAGGGGGGTGGAGTCCAACTGGGTCCACTCAGCACGGCGCCCACTGTTTGGCCTACTGCAGCCTGCCCCGGGTGATTATGATGGAGAATTTGGTGGAATGAAGATTGGCAGGGGAAACCGAAGTACTTGGATAAAACCCACCCCAACACCACTTTGTGCACCACAAATCCAACTTGACCAGACCCGGGATCAAACCCGGGCCGCCACAGTGGGAAGCCAGCGACTAACCGCTTGAGCTATGGCGAGTAAGTAATTAAGTTCAGGACATGTCATTACTCAATTCCAGCAGATCAAGTCTTGGCAGCAACTGGTGTGAAGGAAATGACACACCTCACTTAAAAGGATGAGGCATACTGGTATAAGCAGCATTCTTTTTTTCAGCCAATATGAAAACCACTACATAACTTGCATAAGCTGTCAAAAATCATACATCTGCTAGGGCATAATATGTTATGGGGGGGTGGAAGAACCATTAACTCTGATGGGGGNTTAAGCTATCCCTGTAAAAGGCCATGGAGGCCCATAGGGTTGTTAGACATTGAGGCTCCCACATTATAGACAAATCGGTTCACAGATGGCGGTGAGGCTGTCAGCCTCACATTCTGGCCATTCTTTACCCCCAGGAAGATTCCTGGTACTCACTTCTGTTAGCAGCTAAGTTGAGCCCAGGGCCACAGTGCAGCTGGAAGAATTAGCTCAACTGAAAAATCTAATGGCCTCATTGAGAATCAAGCCTGTGACCTTCTGGCTTGTAGCATAGTGCCTCAAACAACTATGATGAAATAATTCCATGGACATTCTGACTAAGTTTAGTACTTAATGTTGCGGTTCTATTTGTTTAATATATTGGTAGAAGTATATAAGTTGTTCAGCTTAGTCAACTTTAAAACTATTACCAAATAAAATTTATTCAATCAATACTACAAGTCAACAGTCTATAAACATAAACAGAAGACTGCGTATGATTCCTGAATTCTTTTAAAAACTTATCTAGACTGAGATCAATAGCAACAACTTCTCCAACCTAACGTTGTCACAAAAAGTGATATATTACTGAGGTGCAACAACCCTATATCTAATAAATATATATATCTCAGGATACTCACCACTGGAACGCATTGAAGTGAAAGTAGACGAGCCCTTGACCATACAAGAAGTTGGCATCCTTCCAGTAGTCTGACTTAAGGCCAAAGAACTTCTGGTACGCGGACATTGCTGTAAAAATGCAAATAATTTGCAATTCCATCAGTTCACTTCAGCTCTGTCCAGCCCTTCACTGAAAAAAATGTATCTATTTTAATTTCAACATGAGAGATGAAATTATGTCAACAGAAATGGTTTGTAAAGAATGATAGATCTGGTTAGTCCTAGATTTGTGATGTAAGGATTTTAAAGTTCTATTATCCATCAAACTAAACTGGCAATGAATGTAATACAATTTCACGCTTTCTCTGTGGCCTGGCAATTTGTGCCAAAAGTTTCATAATATTACTTAATGTGCTTTAAAATACAGATATTTTTGTGAGTTTCTCTTTTATATTACTTTAACTTAAAGAAGAGTATATAACAGTTCATATTAAAGAGTTCTTCAGTATCTATATGTTGTTCATGCTTCCTACACAGCATTAATGAAATAAAAGACAAGTGTTACAATAATCCTATACTGAATGCGAAAATTTAAACAAACTTTGGAAGACACTCAAACCTAGAGTTACATCTAAGTGTCTGTATACGTTCACTATCTAACTACCTGCTTTGATGTACTTCATGTATATGTACAAGATACTGAACAGCAGTTCAACACTCAGTATTTAGGACTCAATATCTACAGTTACAGGTCTCTCTGC
Organism: Cryptotermes secundus; assembly: GCF_002891405.2. Classification (NCBI taxonomy): domain Eukaryota; kingdom Metazoa; phylum Arthropoda; class Insecta; order Blattodea; family Kalotermitidae; genus Cryptotermes; species Cryptotermes secundus. The sequence continues at coordinate 1,165,148 of NW_019734351.1, forward strand.
AACCCTGAATTTGTATCAAACAAGTCCTGCCAACGGGTTCATGATTCCAAATTCATGTCACATATTCATATTTCTAATTTAGGTGGGTCATGGTTACCATTAGAAGTGCAGCAACATGAAGTGCTATTACCCACCTTTTGCATAGTCTTCAAGCAAAAGGTGGAAGTGGCCAAGTTTGCAGTAGGTCTTAGGATCAATGCTGATTTCCTTGCCTGTAGCCACTGCAGGTTGACCACCCCCACATCCCTCTGATGCCATGCGTTTATTTCGCTCCTTCTGGTTCTGAGCCTGGACCAGCATTTGCTCAAGATATTTTACTGCCTGCATGTAAAATACATGTTATCATTCACTAAACATGAAAAAAAAAAACATTACATGAAAAAGCATCACTTACCAAATCCAGGGCCCAAAGCCACAACTCTGATTAACTTGCTGTCTTACTAACTTAATGAATTCACCAACCAACCAATCAAAACTATTTGAGCTAATAAAATCTCAGCACTGCTAATATCATATCCCATCATCTGACATGGTTCTCAACATATTAAATCTTTTTTACTTCTTCACATAGTATTTCCATTGTAACATTACCCTCCATCTCCTACTCAGTGACTAAGCAGTTTGGCAGAGTAGTGTGGGAACTGCCCACATTCAAGCAATGACGCTTGCATTGTCATACTTGCTTGAATGTGGGCAGTTCCCACATCAGTAACACTCTACATTCATATTTGGGAAGTGTTCGTTTCCAATTCAGCTGGGACATCAACTATCCTGAGTTTTTCTGTGGTTGCCTTCACCCTCTCTAGGAAATGCAGGAATAGTTCCTTGACTTGGTCATGACTGCTTCTTTCCAAAATCCTTTCCAATCTGTCATCCTACCATTGAAAGCTATATAGTCTAGCTACTAAGAGCATCATTAAATAATCACATATAAACAAACCCTACTTGGTTTTTCATGGGCTGTGTTCCAAGAAGTGTAGCAGTAATGCTGCATATCTGTATCTGTAACCTAAAAATCAGTCAATACCATTAATACCAAAGCTTATCACTAGCCACAGTCCTCAAACAGTTCAGTTCACCTGGACATAACCCTGAGCCACTTCCACCCACTTCACCCCTTGCAGAACCTACTTCCTGGTTATCCACTATATTCATATCACCCACCTCCTCCCCAGTTCTACCAGTGGCTGCTTACAACTGGATTTCCTTCAAAAATTCAGTCTGCATTTCTGTTAACCTTATTCAAGTTGCATGTTCAATCCATCATGCCAACTTAACTTCACTACTAACAATGCCTGTTGATCTGTACAAATCCTCCCAGCCCCACTTAATATATCAGTGTCAAGCTGAAATATTTTCTTGAATACTCTGTTTTCAGACACTTAGAAATCTGGATTATTTTTTCACAACAATAGAAAACGTTTAAAAATTATAAAAAGTCACTGGTCAGCAGTCTCTATGTAGCAGCTGCACAAACTGCATAAAATGAACATACGGACAGACTGTGTCTGTCCACTAATATATTATATTTCTAGTAGTCTTTAACAGATGTCTATAACAATTAACATAAGCTGTCAGGCACTTAATTTAGGTCCATATCTGTCAATAACAATCCATACAATCCACACTTCACACGAAGTTCTCATAAACAGCTCACAGCAGAGAGCAAAATACAGCATACAGCTCTCATTAATATCTACAACTTTCATTTTAAACATTTTTGACTGAGTGAATAATTAAAAAGGTGGGGAGAAATAACTGCACAACAGATGTGTATCTACAGTCAAGGCTAATACAATGTGCATAAATGTAAAGAATGTCTTTGGGGAATACAAGTCCTCATCCACTGCAGTGCTACTTTCCACTTGTTTGTTTGTATGGTTACTCTTGCCAGAACACATATATTATATGCTGTGTACAGATGGTTTCAAAGACTATCATGATTTGCTGTGTAATTTGACAGTACTTCACCAACTGTTGATGTCCTATGGCAGGATGATAATCAGCAAGGAGTCAGTAACTTATGTTGAAAATTACTATCTTCTGGGATATAACACTGTGTGGTCCATTGTAAGTGAACTGGCGTTTTGGAGGAACATGTGGTATCCATCTTCAATGTCGAAGAATAAGACGAGCAAGAAACTTGCATGCAAGCAGATCCCCATGGCGTTATATCTCATAAGATAGCACTCTTCACAACCACCATTGTGAGAACCTCAACTCCTATGAAGTAAGTTATGTTGTTGCCATGTTTCAGATGTTATCCTAATATCAGGCTGCAAAATTATGAAATCCATGAAAAGCATCAGTCAGAATGATCTCCTGAACTGAACTTAAATGAATAACAACCAAGTAACACAGGTCTACTATCAGAAATGCTGCAAGATTTTAACTCATAAAAGATGTCAAATATATACATTCTCACAGGGAGATATTAGAATCAAATCATGAAGTAAAAGTAATGTAGATAATTTAAAAAGCAAGCAAGCAAACTTTCACAGTAGAAGAAAAGCCACCAGAATGATAAATAATAACATTATAACCAGTCCTAAGCTTATAGCAAACTCATTCAATACTTATAACTGTGTGAAGAAAGAACAATGAAACTAAAAACCTGCCAGGGGAAGAGGTACATGTTTGTACATGCAGTACATGAAGTTCATGTTTGAAACAAATCCTAGAATGTTGCCAAATATAAAACATTTGCTGACAAAAGAAAAACAATAACAAAATATAATTAATTACTTTACTAGTTACCTCCATACTCAATTAACTCTGAAAGAAACTTCCCACAATGACTTCAATTATTTCAACATTAAACCTTTTACCTCTCTGCAGTTACTTCAACTGAAAATTTGTAAGCATTCTCACTTTTTTAAATGATACATTTTTTTACATAATTACTTTATGCCATACAGCATAATCTCCTTATAAAATATGGTGGCTGTACATAACTGTACTAATCACCTACGTACTTAGATTTATAACTGCATTAAGGGGACACAAACAACAGAATAAAAATTAAAGATGAAACTGTTAATAGGTGCACCAATTTATTTATTTGGAAAGTGGAATAAATATGGAATGGAAAATCTGTGGAAAGATCAAGAGAAGAAAATAATTCCAAATCTGACCAAGTTAAAAATGAATAACAGGGAACAAATAAATTCTAAAACAATGGTTTCTCCACATAAAAAGAAGAGATACAATGAGGATACCAAGGACATTACTAAAAAAGTGTATAAGAAAGAGACTTCCACAGACATACAGGAAAACATGAAGAACTGTAAAGTCCTAACAAAAAATAAAAAGGAAATATTCTGGGAAGAAATAACAAATTGGAGACTGTATAAAATGGAAATGGTGATGGTGATGGTGGTGGTAGTAGTAGTAGTAGTAGCAGCAGCAGCAGTAGTGATGGTGCTGGTGGTGGTAGTACTAGTAGTAGTGATGGTGGTTGTGGTGGTAGTAGTAGTGGGATTTTAACAAGGTTTAAGTTATCTACCTGTAAGTAATCTAAGACAAACTTAAAAATACTGACCTTAAGAACCAGCTGTTTCTTCTTGGCCTGTTCTGCTGTGTTTAGTTTTAGAAAACCGAACTGCCGACTGAAAAACCAAAGAAATGAAATGCCAGTAATCTATTAATTTCTAACAAGTACTTTAGATGGTCACTGGCTGGATCCATATTTACTAGCTCTCTTACAAAATACTCAATACATACCACACCATTTGCTCGTAAAATCCTATGTGACATACCCCACTGATCAGGCAGGTCTTGGGGAGTGCAACATGTTAAGACTGTCTACAAAATAAAAGTAAACTGCAAGGTATCAAACATGCCAGTGTTGATGAACACCGCATGGGACTCAGTTAAGAGACATGACCAAATGCCACATACATGACATTAGCTGATAAAATATGGAGCATTCACCTACATAAATTCATACATATAAAATAAATGGGTCACTTTTAGTAGGGGGGGTGGAATTAGGTTAGAATAATACAACACTTTAAATATAAGCAGGATGTAATTTGCACCGTCATAAACACTCGTAGGGTTATCCAATAACGTCGTGGGGTGTTAGCGTTATTACTATGGGGGGAGGGGATGTATCATAACTACATTTTGGCCAAATTTTTCATACAGCAGATGATTAGTGGCCATGTTGTTTACCTGTCAAGTTCCGACAGCACCTGCAATTCTTGATTTGTTAAATTTATATCGTCCTGTTCCTGCGCCATTTTAAGGCACTGACTCAATTGTCTATAGTTTTATCATTGGCACTTCACTATTTACACTACTTCAAAATTCACTTTCACTCAAAATAACAAACACTTTCACTAATAACCATCAATAACCACAAACTATTTGAGAAGAATATACACGCGCCTATATTACCAGACAAAAGTTTCATGGGGCACTCGGAAGTTAGATTTTAAACACCTTCTCGATGTTTTACTAATTTTTGAAAACACATATTGTCTATGCTCGCAACGCCACCAGTTGAAAAAATAAGTTAAATAACACACACATGGGAATGTACAGTGGAGAAAATCATTCTATTTACATTTAAATCTTATAATAATTAAGACCCGAAGGTCAGTCGGCTTTGGTATCGAAGTCCCATAGGTCTCGATTGACCCCCATCTCAGTTCAAGACTGAAGTATGAAGATCCAAAGTCGAAGTATATCATACCAGCAGACATATTTGTAAAACAATCAGCTGTTATATGGGCGGTTTCTGGATGAAGAATATACGGAACTTACAAAAGTTTGCTTGTTCGTGTTACCGCTAGAGAATGTGACATATAGTTTCCTTGGAACATATCTGGATGATGCTTTCGTGAATATCTGTTTGGTACTGGACTGTAGAGGCTGGTTTAGTACTTGCGAGTATGTACCACATATTTGTTATGTATCACTTTACAACTTCTATGGTTGATACCGACCGCAGTATCTCTTAGTAAGTACTTGTCTGCCGTATGTCGCCGACATCAGTAAGAGATAATGACTTACTCAGCGTCTGTATGAAACTTATAAGCATGTCTCTGCAGTTTACTCAGAAACTAATGACGTGCTATTGTAGGTGAAGCTTCGTTCTAGCTATATATATATATATATATATATATATATATACTTATTTGAAGCATTAGTCTATTTATTCATTCATTCATTTATTATATATTCCATAAATCCATATACATAGATATAGAACCAGTCACATAGTTAATATAGTACAATGCAATTATAGATATATATGTACAGCTTATAATCATTATAATAGATAAAAAACATGTGTTAAATTTACAGTCTTACATCACTATACATAAAATTATGTAATATTAAAATTGTTTATGTTATTATCCTTATTTCTAAGCAAATTTGTTACTAAAGAATTCATCACATGTATAAAAAGAGTTTTGCAATAAAAATGTTGTCAACTGAATTTTAAAATTTTTCA
>NW_019734351.1:1170909-1202596 GCF_002891405.2 Cryptotermes secundus
ATGGGAGTATGATGGGATCCTCATTCCATCAAATCTCCATAGGCATTACCACCAGTAAAGGTACAATAGGACATATGGAGGATTTAAGACCATAGAAACTGTTTTCAAGACTAATTATACTGTCATATTATTATCTCTGTATTACTATATTATTATTATTATTATTATTATTATCATTTATTATAATTTGGCATACTATTTCTGTATTATTATATTCTTATTACTATTTAGTATTAGTATTGATATTAATCTTTGACTTGTCCCATATCATGTATAATGATTCATGGATGAAATAAAATTGAATTGAATTGAATATATTTTCAAACTGCTACTCCTGCTGCTATCAGTTATGTGTTCATTGTTCCTTTGTACATGAGTACACATCTTGTGGTGGCAACTGTTACTGCTTGTAGACAAAACACAGAGCTTCAGATTTCAGTATGAATAGTTCTTTGTCTTTGTAAGCAGAATTCTTAGGCTTTTGAAAGTCAATCATGTCTCGGCTTGGAGCAACAGCTCTCAAGTCTTTTGTAAGTCTGTATGTGTCATGGTGTCACCTCAGAGTTCCTTGCAGTAGTATTTAGAGGCATCTCTTTCAATATTTATCAAGATCTTTAGTAGCAGTGTTTGCCTCTGCAATATGCAGAAAGTAATTATGACACACATTTAAGTTTTAAATCCCATATTGCAAGTATGACATCTATGAGTAAACATCTGACTGAAGAGAATGTTTTGGACATTCTAAATGAGTCAGATGAGTGTCTTTATTAGTGACAGCAGCGATGATAGTGATAACTGTGAAGATGACGTTGCAGTTGCTGGTGCTGCTGTCGATGAAGAGGATAGTGATGTTGAAGAACATTCTCTTGGCGACACTGACTATAACAGTGGCTTTATTTGATATGACATGGACAACGTGAATTATTTTTTGGTCGTGGGCGTCAGAACTGAGCAGTAAATGTGCAAGATATTTTGTCTGTGTTTTTATTATTTTTCAGTAGAGACATAGTTCATAAAATTGTTGTAGAAATGAATCATTATGCAGAACAATTTATGAATTCTAGAGGGAAACTTTTTACTTTTGGATCCCTTCTAAGGCAATGGACACCAGTAACAGAAAATGAAATTTATATTTTGCTTGGTTTGTATATGCCAATGAAGATCATTCAAACACTTGCTCTTCAGACATATTTTTGAAGAAAGAGAATTGTGTCAGCTCCAGAATTTGGTGATGTGATATCAAGAGGTTATAAATTCTTACGTTTTGCAGACAACAATAACAGCAAATTATGCAGGCCCTGCAGAACTATACAAAATATTTCCTGTCCTATCGCACCTGAACTACAAATTTCAAAACTTATTCCTTCCCAGGCAGAACNTTTTAAGGCACTGACTCAATTGTCTATAGTTTTATCATTGGCACTTCACTATTTACACTACTTCAAAATTCACTTTCACTCAAAATAACAAACACTTTCACTAATAACCATCAATAACCACAAACTATTTGAGAAGAATATACACGCGCCTATATTACCAGACAAAAGTTTCATGGGGCACTCGGAAGTTAGATTTTAAACACCTTCTCGATGTTTTACTAATTTTTGAAAACACATATTGTCTATGCTCGCAACGCCACCAGTTGAAAAAATAAGTTAAATAACACACACATGGGAATGTACAGTGGAGAAAATCATTCTATTTACATTTAAATCTTATAATAATTAAGACCCGAAGGTCAGTCGGCTTTGGTATCGAAGTCCCATAGGTCTCGATTGACCCCCATCTCAGTTCAAGACTGAAGTATGAAGATCCAAAGTCGAAGTATATCATACCAGCAGACATATTTGTAAAACAATCAGCTGTTATATGGGCGGTTTCTGGATGAAGAATATACGGAACTTACAAAAGTTTGCTTGTTCGTGTTACCGCTAGAGAATGTGACATATAGTTTCCTTGGAACATATCTGGATGATGCTTTCGTGAATATCTGTTTGGTACTGGACTGTAGAGGCTGGTTTAGTACTTGCGAGTATGTACCACATATTTGTTATGTATCACTTTACAACTTCTATGGTTGATACCGACCGCAGTATCTCTTAGTAAGTACTTGTCTGCCGTATGTCGCCGACATCAGTAAGAGATAATGACTTACTCAGCGTCTGTATGAAACTTATAAGCATGTCTCTGCTGTTTACTCAGAAACTAATGACGTGCTATTGTAGGTGAAGCTTCGTTCTAGCTATATATATATATATATATATATATATATATACTTATTTGAAGCATTAGTCTATTTATTCATTCATTCATTTATTATATATTCCATAAATCCATATACATAGATATAGAACCAGTCACATAGTTAATATAGTACAATGCAATTATAGATATATATGTACAGCTTATAATCATTATAATAGATAAAAAACATGTGTTAAATTTACAGTCTTACATCACTATACATAAAATTATGTAATATTAAAATTGTTTATGTTATTATCCTTATTTCTAAGCAAATTTGTTACTAAAGAATTCATCACATGTATAAAAAGAGTTTTGCAATAAAAATGTTGTCAACTGAATTTTAAAATTTTTCAAGTCATTAGACATAGATTTGATTTTTGGTGGCAAATGATTAAAGATCTTTACCCCCATGTAACATATTCCATTTTGGAATTGTGTTAGATTAGTTTGCGCATAATGCAGATCAGATAGATCTGGTACTACAATTATGCATTTGTGAGTTGAATGTGAATAATTCCTTATTTACTATAACAAACAGGGAAATCGACAATATATATTGAGCTTGTAGTCTATATTTATATAATGAGTCAATCGCAGGGGTGTAGTGCGTCTGCAAGGATTAGGTCTGTTAAAAAATGCAATGACCTCATCAGGAATCAAACCCCTGACCTTCCAGCTTGTTGCGTAGTGCCTCAACCAACTACACTACCGGGTGCCCCAAAGAGAAAATGACAATTGCATAAATGTCAAAAATGTTTAATATCTAACTCACAGGTCTTATACTAAAAGGTTCTGACACCTCTGCTTTAAGACTTATAATACTTGCCAGAAATCCAAGCATTTGTATGATGGGAGTATGATGGGATCCTCATTCCATCAAATCTCCATAGGCATTACCACCAGTAAAGGTACAATAGGACATATGGAGGATTTAAGACCATAGAAACTGTTTTCAAGACTAATTATACTGTCATATTATTATCTCTGTATTACTATATTATTATTATTATTATTATTATTATCATTTATTATAATTTGGCATACTATTTCTGTATTATTATATTCTTATTACTATTTAGTATTAGTATTGATATTAATCTTTGACTTGTCCCATATCATGTATAATGATTCATGGATGAAATAAAATTGAATTGAATTGAATATATTTTCAAACTGCTACTCCTGCTGCTATCAGTTATGTGTTCATTGTTCCTTTGTACATGAGTACACATCTTGTGGTGGCAACTGTTACTGCTTGTAGACAAAACACAGAGCTTCAGATTTCAGTATGAATAGTTCTTTGTCTTTGTAAGCAGAATTCTTAGGCTTTTGAAAGTCAATCATGTCTCGGCTTGGAGCAACAGCTCTCAAGTCTTTTGTAAGTCTGTATGTGTCATGGTGTCACCTCAGAGTTCCTTGCAGTAGTATTTAGAGGCATCTCTTTCAATATTTATCAAGATCTTTAGTAGCAGTGTTTGCCTCTGCAATATGCAGAAAGTAATTATGACACACATTTAAGTTTTAAATCCCATATTGCAAGTATGACATCTATGAGTAAACATCTGACTGAAGAGAATGTTTTGGACATTCTAAATGAGTCAGATGAGTGTCTTTATTAGTGACAGCAGCGATGATAGTGATAACTGTGAAGATGACGTTGCAGTTGCTGGTGCTGCTGTCGATGAAGAGGATAGTGATGTTGAAGAACATTCTCTTGGCGACACTGACTATAACAGTGGCTTTATTTGATATGACATGGACAACGTGAATTATTTTTTGGTCGTGGGCGTCAGAACTGAGCAGTAAATGTGCAAGATATTTTGTCTGTGTTTTTATTATTTTTCAGTAGAGACATAGTTCATAAAATTGTTGTAGAAATGAATCATTATGCAGAACAATTTATGAATTCTAGAGGGAAACTTTTTACTTTTGGATCCCTTCTAAGGCAATGGACACCAGTAACAGAAAATGAAATTTATATTTTGCTTGGTTTGTATATGCCAATGAAGATCATTCAAACACTTGCTCTTCAGACATATTTTTGAAGAAAGAGAATTGTGTCAGCTCCAGAATTTGGTGATGTGATATCAAGAGGTTATAAATTCTTACGTTTTGCAGACAACAATAACACAGCAAATTATGCAGGCCCTGCAGAACTATACAAAATATTTCCTGTCCTATCGCACCTGAACTACAAATTTCAAAACTTATTCCTTCCCAGGCAGAACATTTCAGTTGACGAATCTCTTACATTATGGGAGGGATGCTTGTCTTTCAGACAGTATTTACCACTGAAAACTGATAATTTTGGCATAAAGACTTGTGAATTATGCAAATCAAGTTCTGGATATTTATGGTCTCTTGTAGTATACACAGGTAAAAATACATATTTTCAGTCATCTCTTGTAACACAGGAGATGAACAAAACAATGCACACTGTTCTTCATTTGATGGAACCATTACTGGAAAGAGGCCATACAATCTGGCTGGATAATTTCTACAACTCCCCAGCTCTGGGCAGACTGCTGAAGAACAAGGGCACTGATTGTGTTGGAACTCTAAAAATAAACAGAAAGGATGTACCCAAGGCACTCAAAGATGCAAAACTAAAGAAGGGAGAAATTTTTCCCAGCCCTCTGGGCCAGTGACTGTGATGAAATGGTGTGATAAATGGAATGTTTTAGTGATTTCTACTTATCACGAGGCTGAAATGAAAAATGACATAAAAACCTGTCTGTGTAATTGATTATAATAAGTGGATGCCTGGCCTTGACTTGAAGGACCAGCTGTTGCAGATGTACCTTGTAGAAGAGAAGCGTGTGCACAAATGGTACATGGAATTGTACAGAAGACTTATGAATACCACAGTGTTGAATGCAATGATAATTTATTGGCATAACACTGGAAAGCAAATTGATCAGCTGGCATTCAGGGTCAACTTGGTGGAGGCACTTTTGAAACAGTTTGCCGATACTGAACACAGATTAGTTGCCACGCAGCATACAATTTCATTCAGTGATTGAGGGAAAGACATTTCATCCACAAAATTCCACCTACTAGAAAAAAATCAACACCACAGAGGAGGTGCAGGGTATGCACCAAACATGGATGGAGGAAAGATACAAGGTTTTTTCATCCACAGTGTCATGTCGGGCTCTGTCTGGAGGAATGTTTTAAAGCCTATCACACAAAACTTAATTTCTAAGGTAATCAAACCATTTTAATAAACTTGCATGATTAATTAAAATTGGAATACTTAAAGCCAAAGTTGTATTTCATACAGAGCACACTGTTCATTTTTCAGTTTTGAATTCTGTATTTCTAGAATTTACGCTGTTTTTCACAATATAATTTGTGTTCTTGAGACAGAAAAACTAAAATATCCCTGTGCTGTATATATATAATCTAAATCTACATTATTTTCTGAATATAAGGTTATTTTTTTGCTTTCAAATTCNATTTTGGAATTGTGTTAGACTAGTTTGTGGATAATGCAGATCAGATAGATCTGGTACTACAATTATGCATTTGTGAGTTGAATGTGAATAATTCCTTATTTACTATAACAAACAGGGAAATCGACAATATATATTGAGCTTGTAGTCTATATTTATATAATGAGTCAATCGCAGGGGTGTAGTGCGTCTGCAAGGATTAGGTCTGTTAAAAAATGCAATGACCTCATCAGGAATCAAACCCCTGACCTTCCAGCTTGTTGCGTAGTGCCTCAACCAACTACACTACCGGGTGCCCCAAAGAGAAAATGACAATTGCATAAATGTCAAAAATGTTTAATATCTAACTCACAGGTCTTATACTAAAAGGTTCTGACACCTCTGCTTTAAGACTTATAATACTTGCCAGAAATCCAAGCATTTGTATGATGGGAGTATGATGGGATCCTCATTCCATCAAATCTCCATAGGCATTACCACCAGTAAAGGTACAATAGGACATATGGAGGATTTAAGACCATAGAAACTGTTTTCAAGACTAATTATACTGTCATATTATTATCTCTGTATTACTATATTATTATTATTATTATTATCATTTATTATAATTTGGCATACTATTTCTGTATTATTATATTCTTATTACTATTTAGTATTAGTATTAATATTANCCGATACTGAACACAGATTAGTTGCCACGCAGCATACAATTTCATTCAGTGATTGAGGGAAAGACATTTCATCCACAAAATTCCACCTACTAGAAAAAAATCAACACCACAGAGGAGGTGCAGGGTATGCACCAAACATGGATGGAGGAAAGATACAAGGTTTTTTCATCCACAGTGTCATGTCGGGCTCTGTCTGGAGGAATGTTTTAAAGCCTATCACACAAAACTTAATTTCTAAAATAATCAAACCATTTTAATAAACTTGCNTTCAGATTTCAGTATGAATAGTTCTTTGTCTTTGTAAGCAGAATTCTTAGGCTTTTGAAAGTCAATCATGTCTCGGCTTGGAGCAACAGCTCTCAAGTCTTTTGTAAGTCTGTATGTGTCATGGTGTCACCTCAGAGTTCCTTGCAGTAGTATTTAGAGGCATCTCTTTCAATATTTATCATATAAAATAAATCTACATTATTTTCTGAATATAAGGTTATTTTTTTGCTTTCAAATTCCAGTTTTCTCTGCTTTTACAGCAATTTTAGTAAAAGTTGGACATTTTGGATGAGCGTATTTACTACATAAATATCCTCTGTCCACACAGACTGCTTTCAGATGCCTAACATTGCCAAGGGGTCAACAGTGCTTGAAACCTTTTATTATTAAAACAATGTGCTCACACAATTAAGGGCCTAAGGAAGAAACCGATACATGTTTCAAAATGTTAAGTTTTAATTTGATATATTATGTGTAATCTTAATAAGGTAGAGAACTAACAGAAATGTGAACCATCAAGACCTAGAAAAAATGAAATTACAAAAATCATTCGTCTGTATGGAAGAAGAATGCTTAACTGGGAGATCCAAAAGAGCAAGCGACAGAGCTAAGAAAACTGCTGTTACAGAATATAACAAAAGAGGATGCAAAATGAGAATGCCAACACCAGAAATACAAAACTGTTGCTGAGAGATCACATTAATTCCTTTCAAAAGTACATTGAACATTACTCAGGGCACTATAATTCACACACAAAAAATCTTTCCCACAACATTCAATCATCAAGAAAAAATATTAATTATATGTAGTTAAATACAGGGAGGATTTTTACTTTGTTGACCAGTTCCGTGGCTCTGCTCCATTTGCTGCTAGGGGTATACAAATTTTGCCGATGAATCAATATGCCTGTTGGCCGATAACGTTGAGAATGAAGTAGTTATTTTTGAACCTTAATTAATTTGTCCCCCCCCCCCACAGCAATTTTAAGGAATGTAACTTGAACCATCATTGTACTCATCCCGTCAGTTGTTGATTAATGAGCTAAAAAGTACATCCTTGCAGTGTTACAGTAAGGCCTCGGTCTTGTTATGAGAAGTTGGCAGAAAGAAAAAATGACTGTAGAGATAGGTCAGATGCACAGTGCCAGTGATTGTTTGAAAGTTATAGATAGTCTTGCCTTCAGACGGAGTCTGCAACTTAACTACATCTAGACACCCAAGCCATGTCATAAGAGATGTGTCCCCCTCATTCTGTCACACAAAAGAATTTCAAGTGTTCAGTTGCTAATTATAGACCCTGGATATGTCATTAATAAATTTTGAAAACAGGTACTGTGGTCTTGCAGCACATGATCCAAGTATTGTTTTGAGTAATTTTTAATTTAATTTCAGACCTTAATTTCAGAGAGAAGAAACAATGGCACCTCCATCAGCCAGGAAGTCCAATAAAGAAGAAGAAAATGATTTGATAAGTATTGATGAAGGATTAATTGACAAAGTATTAGGAGACGTAGGGAAATCTTCGGCTGCAATACAACTTTTAATTGGAACCATTTCTGGGTGGTAAATGTCATCGCAAATGACAGTCAGCTACTTGTGGAAAACTCAGATACAGTATTGGCCAGAAATAATGTTAACTGCATATGCTCATTTACAGGTGCACAGGTGTTATTACTGTGAAAATTGGGAAAGTTGCAGCCCTTACTTTTGGAGGAGGCATCATACTCTTGCAGATTGCAAACTACCAAGGTTACATCAAAGTGAACTGGGATAAGGTTTACAAACAGGTTGATAAAGTTGCAGACATTGTAGAAGAAAAGGCTACTGGAGAGAGTCCTAAGTGGATGGAAAAGGTTTGACTTGTGTTGTTGAGCTTCTCTGCATCTATGTGCATGCTGTTTATAGTATAACTTAAGGTTAAAGTAAAACGCAAAGTTGTTCCTTTGCTTAATTAATTAAGCACCACACCATGAAGACACATGAGGGAGTGGAGATAACGCTCCATCAGTCTGACATGGCACCTGGTGGTGAGTGATCAGCTTCACGCCCAGGTGGGAAAGGAGCTCCTGCTACCCATTGAATAGGAGGTTGAATGGGCCATAGAGGCGGTCTGGATGTTGTGGAGTAGAGAAAAATTCATGCTCCTGCTGGGAATTGAACCCCGGTTGTCTAGCCCATTGCCTGTCGCTATACTGAGCCATCCTGGCTGCAGTATAAACTTATGGTAACACAGAATTCTTTAATATATAGAACTAGGAGGTATAGGAATGCATCTCATGCCATACCCAAAACAATGGCCATGCTTTGGCTAAGGTGAAAGATTCATACATACGAGGGTCGGAACTTTAATAGTGGCAACACTGCTGTAGAGGCCTTAGAACTTGAATGCCCGTCATACTTTCATTGACTGAGAACTTTGCAACTGCTGCATTCATGTACAAATATTTTGTATATGGCTGCAATCACGAGGAATGAATTCAGTTATGGTCACATTCACAAATATGGAAATTTGCTCTGTTCACATTCATGGATAGAAAACTTAGACTCCATTTGTGAGAACAAATAAGGATTTTTTATTGGATGTGTAAAAAGGAATTAGCTACTGTGTTTCTGGAGGTTGCACAAAATTTTGTTCTGAGGGCTCAGAATACACGATGGAAAGCTGAGTGGATCCCACAGCTAGTCTGGACATGGTATTGATTCCTCTTCCTGCCAGGAATTGAACTCTAGCTACCCAGCCTATAGCTGAGGCTGCAGCGATTTATTAATGTAGAGTGTTGCCTTATGGCACAATTTCATGAAACACCTGAGCAGTGGGATCACATGTTTGAATCCAGGTCAGGGTGTGTGTNTATTAAGTTATTAAAATATATCTATACACATGTTATTGTTATGGTGCTACATGTTTCAGCCTTACAAGGCCATATTCAGGAAACATTTAAAGATTCTAATTCACTATACGCTAATCAAATAGTATTCCTAAGATATGTCTTTGATGTCCCTTCATATTTTTTGAATTGTGGCTGTTTCTGTGTCATATTATGTCTTCTTGTTTCCATTATGCATATATAAGCTATGTGTTTCACTTAAAACACACCTTGTTATAAGCATTTACTCTTGATGCAAGCAATATACATACATAACATGGAAAAATGTTGACTCCATTGTAGATGAATCCAAATCATAACTCTGCATTCTTGAAAATACTACACACACATACACAGAAAACATAACTATATATACACACAAATATATAAATTGTGATTGGAGGACTCTCTTGAGAGGGAACTTGCACTTCACTTTACAGTGTGTCTTCTTACGAGCACTTCTGCTGATGCGAACAGAATAGTTAGGTGATGCTGTATACTATTTAACCAAACACATAGTCTTGAAAGATTGGGTGAAAATAGAAGACACCATTCTGTATCACACCATAAACGAATTTCCAATACCAGATTCACTTGCCCTTATTTTGCACACTATGACACAATTCCTACACGTCACTGTACATATTTTGAAGAATATTATTACACATGACTGCATGAATGTTATCAATGACATCATCTGCTTCACTATAGACACCATCTTCTTATGACCATATAGTCTTCATACAAGCAATGAATGTTCATTAGTAGAGCAACTGGCGAATCTTTTGTGGGGTAAAAGAATATCATTCGATATTCTTGTAATCACAACACACATTATACTCCTCACACTGTATGTCACACAAAGCTAAGGTATGAATGCAAGAATATCTTCTTCAGTGGCAATTTGCACCTCACTTTACACTATTTTCTTACCAGTACTTACACAGATTCAAAAATAACATATATGCCATGGTGTCCGCTGCGCTACTCACATGTGTAATCTTCAGAGTTTAGATAGCAAAACTACTCCCTTGTTCTGTGACACACCAAAAAATCACTTGTGAAATCAAATTAACGTGACATTCTTGAATCCACTATAATGCACTTTGTACAAATCGTCTTGCATATTTCACTGGTAATTATGAAATAATGATCAATGACTGCCCACACTCATAACTTATGTTTCACTACACAAAACATATACATATGTGCATTTCAGTTTCATAGTTCAGAGGTCAGACACTTCAATTCCTTTGTGGAAAAGAGGAAATATATGTACTTATGTACATACATAGTCCAAGGTATGAAAAAGAAGGTGGAAGTAACCAGAGAAGTTCTGATTAATCATATGTTAAAAGTTTGTGTGGATGGCTGGTTGTTAGGTTTCTGAACAAAATTCTTTTTACAGGATGAGGTTGTTAGCCCCATGCCCAACCCCCAACCTGGAGGACCAGGGTATCTCTCTTAATCTGGACTCTACCCTTTGACCTTTCCAGCATGGGTGACCCTACCAGTAGTCAAACTACTGCTGGCATAGCTCTCCAGGTCACAGAGTCACGCAAGCCCCACCACCATGACAAGGTGGAGACACCTTGGGGGGGGGGGAGGAATGTATTACATCTGCCACATTACTCAGGGAGTGTCATTCTGTCTGCTGGCAAAGGAAGATCACTGTACCAATGGGTTAGGTAATCATGAAAGGCTTTTCATATCAGGGAGTTACTCAGGAAAGACTCTCATGGAGTTAGTTTTTCCGGAAACACACTGTGCAAAGGAATATATAGGCAATTGTTTTAAAGTGTTATGAAATTTAAATATATGCAGACTGCAATAACAGACAAAAGTGAGGTTCATGATGAAATTATGTAAACACAGATTCAAGAAATCTTATTATTCAGTTCGGAAACGGTTTACTTCCCAAACCATTAACATTGAATATCACTTTACAAGTTCTCTTATGGGTATGAGGGAAGAATTTAAAGCATGTTTGAAAACAGTGTGCTCACATCATGACCCAAGAGGGACAAATTGGATGGGAAATGCAGGACAGTTAGAAATGTTTCAATTTACAAATGGATCACCTAGTATTGTAAGGGTAGTGAAATCAAGGTTACAAAAATGTTGACCAGAGAGTGATGAAATAAGTGAGAAATGAAGGGTAAGTAAAATTATTTAATTTATGCTGGTCATCTAGTATTGTAAGGCCAGTGAAATCAGGGTTATGGATATTTTCACCAGAGGGTTAAAGTGGGTGCAGAGTTTTGGCTAATTAGAACCGTTTTCCTCCATACAGGATACCTAATGTTATAAGGGCAGTGAAATCAAGGCCACTGATCTTTTAAATGAAGAGGGATGAAGTGGGTGAAAAATTAAGGATAATCAGAAACGTTTTGATTTGTACAGACCACCTAAGTTACATGGGCACTAGTGAAATCAAGAATGGTTAAAATGGACTGGATATGTAAATTGGATGGGAATACAAGCATATAAAACTGTCATGGGGAAACCATTTGGAAAGTAGCCACCTGGAAGGTTTGAAGATAATATTAAAAATGATCTAAGGAGAAATGTTATGGGGATGTGAACTAGAATGAACTGATCTGGGATAATCATGTCATTCTGGGTTTTGATGTTAGTTGTGTTGAGGTTTCAGCAGCCATTACTAAAGAGAGTTGCACATGATGTGTGAATTGACCCTGAATTTATTTTCAGGTGGAACGTTATGTTGATCGTAAGCTGGACAAAGCTGAGGATATCTTGAAGAGGAGGGAGCGCAAGGCACGATCTTGGTACCATACTTTCATCACTGGTGAAAAACCATACCAACTAAATGGAATTCACGTTTTCCTGGTGGGATTTGCTGCTGGATTAGCAATTGGTTTTGCCTCTTGTCACTGAACTATTTATTGGCTTATGTGTGTACGTATTGAATATCATTAGAATTTGTTTGTACCTTAGAATAATGTTCTTGTTATTATTCTGATTAATTAACAAGTCACCATTCAGAGACACTGTTTAAAGTGATTAGGTTGAAACTGCTATGGAATATCTCTCTTTAGGTTAGCTTTTAAATGAATGTTTGTGTCAATAAGTAAATTAAAGTAATTCTCCCTCGTACAGTTCTTTTGAATGACTTTAGTTTAGTTGAGAATGGACTGTTACCAGGGTCATGTGGGGGATGTGGGACACACAGCATTTTATAAATGTTAGCTTCAGTGGCAGCAATTTGTAGGTTCAGTTTTCATGGAACCTAGCTCCAGACTTATAATAAGAGTTTAGTCTTATATATAACAACACAGTAAAAAGACCAAGACTTCTCTAGTTCACAGTATTATTTGACGTGTATTGCCATCTGAAGACTGCATGCATCTGTTGTACACTGTCACATAATCTGATGTCTTGAATTACTCATATTTTGTTGTGAAGTTTCCACCCATTGTTAAATATGAGGGTAAGTCAATAAGTAAGTTACAAATGGATATAGAACTTAAACAAATAAAGAGTACTGATTTGAAAAATGCTTTTATTTCTCAACACAATCTTCCTGTACATTGAGGCACTTGTCCCATCATTTCACAAGCCCCTGAAAACCAGCAGCATAAAATCCTTTGGGCTGCTGTCGGAACCAGGTGGTGACTTCCCTTTCTGCAGCTTCACTGTCAGGAAAATGTTCAGCCAAAACATGATGTTTAAGAGGGCCAAACAAATGGAAGTCGCTTGGAGCAAGGTCGGGGCTATATGGAGGATGCTCGAGGACTTCTCACTTGAAATTTCTCAGCATCTCATTTGTCTTGTTGGCAGTATGGGAATGCGCATTGTCATGCAAGAACAACATGCCTTTGGTGAGGAGTCCTGGTCACTTCTGTTGAATGGCTGTAAGAAGTTTCCTGAGGATGTTACAGTAGGAGTCGGCATTTACGGTTTGTCCTTGAGGCTGGAATGCAGTGAGCAGTATGCCTTCGTGATCCCAGTCACCGCCTGGTTCCGACAGCAGCCCAAAGAATTTTATGCTGCTGGTTTTCAGGGCCTTGTGAAATGATGGGATAAGTGCCTCACTGTACAGGAAGATTATGTTGAGAAATAAAAGCATTTTTCAAATCAGTACTTTTATTTAAGTTCTATATCCATTTGTAACTTACTTATTGACTTACCTACGTATTAAATGTGAAGATCAAAATTAAGCAGAAAGTAACATGATCAGAATTAAATTATTTAAAATGTAAAATATATAGACTTTCTTCTTTTGATTGCAAAGTCTGTTATGTAAGGTAGAAAGATTCCATTGTTAATAAATCAGTGGCACACTTCTGTTTGCTAGTTTATTTTATTGTCTGGGAAGTCCCCACTTTACTACCAGCCACGATGTTTCAGTTACTTATTGATAACAGTGTTATGCCTTCCTGTTATAAGGTCTAGTGTCGAATATACCGTTTTCAAAGCTCAAGGTATTTAAGATGTATTAATAATGAACAATGACAACAGTGCAGATAGTTGCTATAGTACTGATCTGAATTCAGTATGAACTGGCATAGGAATTGGAATACAAAAACGAATCTCTCATTTTTCTGCTACACTCATAGTATACAAGAAGTATTTCATATTTTATGTAGATGTATGGAGCTGCCAAAGGTGTGAGGTCCTGTGCAGCTGCCCCACTAGGGATAGCCCTATTTGTTACATTGCCATGTTAATGCATTATCAAGCAGATGGCACAAGAAATGGATATGGTAAAACAGTGCACACTGAAACAAATACTGTTTAATTATGAATCATTTTTGGCTTCAATATGTCCTGCAGTTTTAAAAGCATAAAATATGAACTTTCCTTAATTTGCCTTTCAAACATTTTCAGATGCGAGTACCATTTTAAATAATTTAGAAGTTTGAGCATTTAGCTACTGCCTGGGCAGTAGTTCACACATAGGGTGTACATGAATGTCATGAACAAAATATTTAGTTTTATATGGTGACCCTTATTTATGTAAGCTTGTGTGTCTAACCTGCAGTAACACCAAACATATACTTGACGAACATTCCCTTTCAACAGGAAATGATATTAAAATAAGACATGGCTTCTTTGAAAAAGAGTAGGGCTTCTTTGGATGCCTTCAGATGAGATAATACATTTAGGGCAGTTTTACCACATTTCATTTACAGAAGCAGCCATTTATTGGATCTCTTATTTAGGCCACAGTGTAAAGTGAGGGAGGAATCTCCAGATGTGTGATATTAAAATTTGTCTTTTACAACCAAGTACACTTTAGAAAAGAAATATATTTTTAGCCCATTAAAACAATCAGTAAATCTTTCCAAAGCAGGCAGCAGTGACAACCAACAAACACATCTTATTGTGACCTATACAGTTTTATATTTTTCATTATGTTACAAAACACATCCAGTTGTCCCAATCTTATGGTGTAAATATGAAAATGCTGATCAATTTTAACAATACTTTGAAGTCAACTGGCAAACAATCTCCTGCAGTTTGTATTCTGTTATGCACTATGTGATCAGCACATCCTACTCCAATTATATTTCTCTTCATAGAATCTCACAGTTCTGTAAAAACATTGTTTTTTCCTCTTCGCTTGGCACTACCAAGTAGTAATTAGTATTATTAGTTGAGAAGCAGTGATTTTATCCTATGGGTTGAATTTTTCCAACACTTTTAAGATGTGATCAGTGACGAGAGTGGATATTTGTCCAGGTAAATTCTAGTACTTTTACTTGTACACCATTTTCTGGTAAGTAATATCTTCAGCTAGCACAGAGATAAAATGAACTGTTTAAATCTTTGGTGAATTCTTCTATTGCCCAAAGAGATAGTACATTCACAATTACTGTCTGTGCTTTTGTATGTGAGCAAGTAAATTTCTTACTGTACAGCTTCTTTATTACCCTGGTGGTACAGTCTGTTGGTCAAAACTTTGATAATATTTTGCCACATGATGAATGTAGCTTCAGCAGCCACAAACAATTCTTCTGTATCGCACATGCTCGCGTTTCTTATGTATTTTTTTCTTATTGCTAGTGGGGTGGGACTAAGTCCCTTGTACTGCGGCCACTTCTGGCCTATTGTACCAGCCCCAGATGACAGGTGAGGGTGATTGTGGAGCAATTGGTTGAGTGAAGATTGGCAGAGGGAACTGAAGTACTCTGAGAAAACCTGCCCCAGCGCCTTTTCCACCACTTGACCAGACCCGGGATCAAACCCAGGCTGCTGTGGTGGGAAGCCAGCGACTAACCTCTTGAGCTATGGTGCAGCTGTTTCTTATGTAAATAGTTATTTTCTCACTCGAACTTTTTTGCAAGTCTACTTGTTTATGTTGGTTTTGATATGGTTCACACCATCTGGAAGTCCCTCGTGCCCAACATAAAATTGTGTTTGCATACACTCAACTTTCCCCTTTTCATGTTGATTGCTGTTTTTTAAAAATGGAAATTCTGTCTTAATAGTAGCTGTAAACAAACACCTTTTTGGGCATGGTTGTTAATTAATACCACTTTAAATAAACTTCCATATAATACCCAATAACACTTTAACACTTATGTTTGCAGTTTGCACAGACTCACCAACACATAATGGAAACAACTATAGAACTTCAGGTGTTATGCAAATTGTTATTTCGGTTACCTCTTCTCAACAGTGGATTTAAATATTACATAGTGTGCACTTTAGAAGTCCATATTAAAAAACCCTTAGCTCTGAAAGATCTCCATCAGGCTAGCACAACCCCAAAAGCTATTTATGGGTCTCAGAAATTTTTCCTCCATTTACCAGAGCATGTTCTCACAGAATCAGAAGAACTGATGCCTAAGAGAGGTCTTAATTTTGGAGTAAAAGAAATAGAACATCTAATTTGAACATGGTATGGATTCGATTGATAGGGACCAGTGGAGGGCTCTTGTGAACATGGTAATGAACCTTCGGGTTCCATAAAATGCCAGGAAATTCTTGAGTAGCTGCAGAATTGGTGGCTCCTCCAGAAGGGCTCAGCTCCATGAGTAAGTAAATATGTACGCCTGAACCTGCAAGGTCCAAACTTCTCCCTGCCTTGGGTATGGAGTTTTGTTGAGGATTTGATGTATGTTGTAAAACTCAAAGCCTTTGACATCTAACATAACTAGGAAGGAATCTGTGACTTTGAAATCTCTAAAATATAACAAGGAAATAAGAATCCTACAATCTGACAAGGGAAACTGCATAGTAGTGATGAACAAGTCCACATACGTCCAGTCTAACAGAATCAGGGGTTCATGAAATTCTGTGTAAGGATCCCATGTCTCAAATTGAGGGAAAGATATGGAAACTTCTTACCAAATACAAAACTGTACTTCCTGCTGCCTTGAAACACAAACTTACTTCTCACCAAGTAAACCACCTCACCTCTATGGATTTCAAAGATATGCAAACCTGACATGCCCATTAGACCAACAAGTAGCTCTATTGGTTCACCCTGTTATGCCCTAGCAAATTTTCTCTATAAGATCCTGAGGTCTCTACTAGGCAATACAAACTCTTTCGTGGAGAACATTTCATAAAATCAGTACAGGAGATCAGCCTTCAAAATGAAGACTGGCTTGTTAAGTTTTGATGTCTATTCACCAACATACCAGTGGAAGAAGTCTTACAGATCATAAGAAATAGACTCAATATGGATCCTTCTTTCCCAGAACATTCACCTGTACAAGTTGAAGGCGGAATTGCTGGACATCTGTTTGACAACTACATACTTCCGGTTTGAGGATAAATTCTATCAGCAGAAAGAGGGTATGGCAATGGGAAATTCACTATCTCCAGTGGTAATATATTTATGGAACACTTTGAGGAGACAGCATTGGATACAGCACACCACAAACCTGCTAAGTGGCTCAGATATGTTGACATGTTTGTGGTTTGCCCATATGGACCAGCAAGATTGCAGCATTTCTTCACCACCTCAATAGCCTCAGACCTACATCACATTCACAGTGGAAGTTGAAGCTAATGATAGTTTTCTCTTCTTCGATGCCTTGGTCATGAAGAGGGGTCCTAAATTGGCCATGAAAGTGTACCAGAAACCTATTCATACAGGTCAGTGTCTGCACCTTGAGTCTAACCATCCACATCATGTGAAAAGGAGAGTTTTTCATAGTTTGATCAGTTGATCCAAGGTCATATGTCAGGATCAGGACTCCAACATGGAAATTAAGAACATAAGACATGATCTGATGCATAATGAATACCCGCTAGAATTCACTGGCTCCATAATGAAGCCCTTGAGTAGCAACCGTCCCTCAGATACAATATACCAGGGCACAGTCATTATCCCATATGTTAAGGGCATCTCTGAGAAATTCAAATGCAATGGAAACCATTTCAGTGTCAGGAAACCTCAAAATCAGCCCAACACACATACTGACACCACAAAATGTTGGAAATAAGTGGAAGTCTTGCAGATTGAAACAAACAACACCTCCAGGAAATGCAAGGAATCCATCTTTGGTAGATCATCTGATCAGTCAACCCAGCTTGGACATCTCTGCCATCTGGACTCCCATTATTGCAGCAGAAGTCAGAACACTACATCTCTATCCAGTGTAGATTATATGTGAAAATCACGTTTTTATATTGGTACCATACAGAGAATTTGTTTCTTTAGTGATGTCTTTTTTTCTGATAGTATTCAGATTTTAATAACAATAGGTGTGAAATAATGCATGGACATAGGTGCTAGGCCTCGTGTGTGGAGTTTTTTTTAATGATTTTAATGTTTGTTTATAAATTCTGACAAAACAATATACAGCAGTGGTGATCAAACTCGTGGATTCTACGTGGGGTTGCATTTACATACTCTGAATGAACAATTGTTTTAATTCTTTGGAGCTGGTACATTTACAGAAATATAAAGAAACACTGTGTTGACATTTTATGTGTTGAACAATAAATACATTCCTCCCTTGATCAAAGCTGAGAAATGGGGGGGGGGAGATTGGTTTGGTCAGTACTGTGGGGATTAACAGTTCTGGCCTTACACAATAAGAAAGGAATGACAAAGATATCCACATACCACAGAGATGAGAGGCATTATCTACTAGAACAGAAGACATCTGCAAGTGGTACATAAAAATATCCAAGAGACTGATCAGTTGTTGCCATTTCTAATTCAGTGGTAATATACTGGTTTCTATCGGTTATTAAGAAAACTGACTATATCACTTAAGACTTAGCATATTCAAAGGACTCCTGTAAAAATTTGGTTCTGAGGCATCATCTGCAGAATCACCTGCTAAAAGACTTTCTGGCAAATATTCCTTCCATTAGAAAGAAGTCTAAACCTCATGGATGGCAGGTCTGTCTTGTGCTCAAGACAAGGCAAGGCAAGAGAAATGGATCAGTCTGCTTATGCCCTTATTATGAAGCTGGTTTGTATTTGCATTACTGCTTCAATAGCTGCTACATACATCTATTTCTCCCTCGTTGGTGTCTCCACCTTATCGTGGTGAGGGGGTTNCTATTTATAATATGATTCCTGGTGTCTCTTATGTATGTAATATGCTACTAATAATGAACATGTAAAACTAATTAAATTATGCCCCTTCCAAGATTCACTGCTAAACTTAAAGGGTATTTAATAATCCTCCTACAGGACAGTAAATTGAGGGATTTATATTCTCTTGCTGAAGGGTTAAGGGAGGATTGAACCATCAGTTCTGATGCCTCAAATTGAAACTAGATGACAGTCCCGAAGGACAAAAGTTCAACACAGAAGATGGATATAAATTTACAAATATTCACCTTGAAATATCACAGACTGTGTACCAGAAATTATTTCATCCTAATTAAAGATACCACAGTTGTAATGTGGTCTCTGTGCCTAAACACACCATGAAGTTGTACAGGAAGTGAGGAAGTAAAGATCAATGAATTTTTAACCTTGGCACCACATGAAGGTAAGCAGCATACAACAAAGAAACCCATGTAATTTTGTTATAACTGACATTATTAAGAAAATCAACTGAGCTTATCCTCACCATTTTCACTACTGTATTCTTCTAGCACTGACAAGTATTTTTCATTTTGTGTAGTTGGTTGAGGGCCTATGCTACAAGCTGGAAGGTCATGGGTTCAAGTACGGATGAGGTCATTGGATTTTTTTCAATTTACCTAATCCTTTCAGCCGCACTACGACCCTGGGGCCAACTCAGCCTCTAACAAAACTGAGTACCAGGAATATTCTTGGGGGTAAAAGGCGGCTGGCGTGTAGGGCTGACAACCTTACCGCCATCTATGAGCCGATTATCTAGAAAATGTGGGAGCCTCAACATCTCACAACCCTATAGGCCTCCACAGCCTGTTACAGGAATAACTTTACTTCTTTTTTTATTAATATCAAGAGTGTAAGTACTGCCTATGGTGGTTCCACATCTTCGCACAAGGAAAGCACACTATGTGTCTAGGTCATGTTCTTTTAACCTGCTCCTAGAATGCAAATGTTCATAAGAGATATACCCTGATTTATAACATTTCAGTTTGCAAATTTTCATTCTTTGGGATACCCCTGTTTTGGGATTTCTTCTGCACCTGTCTCTCACTCGAGGTGCAAAATTTTCAGCAGAGTTTGGTGCAACCACAGTTATCTGTACAGCTTATTCATACATTTTCATATAATTATTACATGAATTTAAACAGCTCTAAGTTCAACAGCCTCAACTTCACAAATTACAGCAACTGACAAAGAAATAGAGCAAATATACTGTAGTGTGTATAGGTGTTGCTGTGCAGTGATCATGAGCTGGGAAATTATATTGGACCCGTTTCTGGGCCATGGCTCAGTAAACGCATTCCAGTAGCAACAGTTACGCATGCAACGGGAGAAACGGTATTGTCTATGTGGTCCGCATCAAGGAGTGAAAAAGAAGATAACTGGAGCAACCAGTTCAGTTGACAGTTGGTAGATGGCTGAGAGATGGGCTATGCAAGGGAGGCTGAGAAGAGATGGCACTATAGTTGAGTTGATACTTGGGAAGAGTTCTGTATGGGAATCAGTAAAGATAGGACCTCAGTGCATGAAACTGAAGAATCTGCACTGTTAGAAGCCATTGCCAGGGAACAGCTGATCGAGACACAGCAGGGTGCAAACAGCTTAGGGGGTGCTGTGGTCATTTGTGAATTGTGGAGATTAGCAGGGGCACTGAGTAATGTGTATAAGTGGTCAATAAATCCATTCACCAAACCAAACCCTGTCTATAGTCACATACCCCAAAAACGTTACAATGTGTTAGTAACGCTACTGCCACCCCCTTTCCATGTGATCTCCACAAATTTCCAGTTTCCTTTATGAGATGGTCTTCAGAATAATTTTTATTACCATACCTGTGTTGAAATATATAACATTTTGAAATGCAAACTCATTATTTAATACATTATTAAATTATTCTTATGTGTTACTATATTAATATTTCATTTTTAAATCAATGACCAATCTCAAAATCTCAGAAGTTTACCACTAAAAAAATCAGCAAAGAATTTAACACTCATTTTTAATGTTCTGTATAGGGAAGAAAAGTCAACGTACAATATTTTGCTCTACAAATCATTTCCCAGGAACATGGTACACTGGTAGCTATAAAAAACAAACTGAAAATAAGTGATGGTCACAGTTTTTTCAGAGTCACATTATCTTGTCAAGAAGTAGACTTGGGGTTGGAAGTGAAAGGTTGCGAAACCCCCAAAATATTTGATGAGAACTATAAAAATTATATTTATATCAGCAGATAAATAATGAGTCTATATATTCACAAGAACACTTTTGTATTACAAAAAAATGCTGCAAGATACCACACACACACACACACATATATATACATAAAAAGCTATCAGAAAATGTGATAAACCCAATAATAATAATAATAATAATAAAGAATGTACTGACAGTGAAGTGTAAATGAAGCCAGGGTTGTGATCTAGAACCTTCCTCAAACAGTGAATAGTATGCCTATATTGGGAAGATTAATTACAGAATACAATGAAATAAAATCAAAGAAACTGCCAAAAAGCATTTCAGAACCCTTACTGGAGGCAGGGACTTGAGCCAAATTGTATCACTAGTTATTAAACAGAATAAAACATAACACATCAAAATGAAGCCCTTATGGACCTTAAACCAGATCACTGACTGAACTATTGATGTGTGCACAGGTTCATGATCTTGAATGCATGTCATGACATCAGAACTTTTAAATTCTGGTGGAAGTAAATCACAGTAACCCAAAGTGATAATCCTCATATAGGTAGTAAAATTTTGTAATAAAGCTGTGTTCCCCTCTCATTAATACATCAATTACATTTGTTTTTCAGTTGTGAGTTGGCATTTATCTACTCAACTTGTCCGCCGAGTTAAAAAATACTCAGTCAGAATCTGAATCACTTGATGATGAATCACCAGAATCATTATTCTCATTGTTGTCTCCTGTGTCACTTGATTCACTGGAGTTATTTGAGTCACTACCACTATCTGATGAAGAGTCGTCATCATCAGAACCTGATCCCTGTAATGAGAACACAATACTTAGACCCTGTCCCTACATGTTCTTTGCATTCAGTGCATAGAATAAGGCTGTGCCAGTATGTTCACACAAAGATAGTCATCTTCTGGAATGTGATACCATGTTTCAAAGGAATATACTGCCCTCATCATCAAGGAGGAAGAGTAAGGCAAGCAT
Organism: Cryptotermes secundus; assembly: GCF_002891405.2. Lineage (NCBI taxonomy): Eukaryota > Metazoa > Arthropoda > Insecta > Blattodea > Kalotermitidae > Cryptotermes > Cryptotermes secundus. The sequence continues at coordinate 1,193,120 of NW_019734351.1, forward strand.
GGAAGAAAGTAGTTTTGATGTGGTGATGGAAGATCCACCCTGACACTGGGTGGACCAGTAGATAATGGTACCAAAAAATGAAAGTTATCTGACACACAGATGGAGGTGGAAAAATAAAGGAAGGACAGAGAATGAACAGGAACATAAATAAATTAAAAATAAAGTAAAACATTTCACAGGTAAAAAAAGGTTAAAATAATAACAATTCACAGGGTTAAGTAAATATAAAAATAAAATGTCAGGCATGGAACCCTCTCATCTATTCCCTGAAATAATGGAGAAAACCTCCTTTGAAAGATATTCTATATCTCCGGCATGCCCATTAGGCCCCAGTGAAAACTACCTTCTTCAGAGATACTGACAGCCATCCTTTACAGGGCCTCATTTTCTTTCTCTTCTTCTCCCCACTCCTTCCTTTCTTTCTGTTTCCTTATTTTTCCCCCACCTGCTTTTGGCTTTCCATCTTTGCNCCCCCCCATCTTGCCCTTAAGTATCCCTCTGCAAGGCCACTGTTAAGCACAGGGACAACTGTACTTCTATGCATTTTGTATTCTATCTTTTCCTACCTCATCTCCCATTTTGTGCCTTCCAACTCTTCCCACTTCCTTATTTTGCACATGTTTTTGGCCTTCCATCCCCCCTCATCCTGCCCTTAAATGGCCCTTTGAAGGCCACCCACCAGCCCCTCCTGTATTTTATTTTTATTTCTATGCATATTTTTTGTTCATTCTCTTTCTTTCTGTATTTCCCTCCTTCACTAGCTTGTTTCCATCCATCTATTTTCACTTCATTTTTCAACCTTGGTCCTGACCTTAAATGACCCTTTGCAGAAGAATTTTTCTTATGCTGTTTACCCTCTAGTCCTTCCTGTTATTTTATATTTTCTTATCTTACTCAGTCATCTTTATTTTAATTTAGTCTCCCTCCCAGGCTTCTTTACTTCCCTTTCCCTTTGACATTTGCCAATTTCTGTTTTTATTACTTTTATTTACTTCACCATATAACTATTTTGATTATTTTTATTTTATCCCTACTCCTGCTCATTCTCTCTTACCCACCTCCTTCCCTCCTCCTACATTTGTCCTCAGTTCAGGCTTCACTTTTGGTGCAACCATATCTGCACTGGTGAAGATGACAACACACAAACAAGGGGCATGTGAGTATAAAGTAAACCAACATATTGTCACGTTTTGGGTGTATAACGCGACAAATAACTTCACGCCGTTTACCCGCGCTTGCTTGAATTTCTTCACTTTGACATTCAGAGCACTGGGCAGAAATCACATTGCGTCAGCACCCGCTAGGGCCCTCGCAATGCTTTGTTTTAATTAGACAGTCGGATTCCCCGAGTCCGTGCCAGTTCTGAGTCGACCGTTGAGTGGCGGCCGAAGAGGGCGCCGCGAGCTAGCGCGGGCCCTCGCAGCGTGGAAGATCCGCGGGAGGCCAAGGCTCGGGACCGAGCTCGGATCCGCCTCGCGGCATCGCCTCGCCCAGGCCCGGCTCGTTGGCGCAGGCCCGCTTCCCGACCAAGCCCGACGCGCCCCGGTCCTCAGAGCCAATCCTTATCCCGAAGTTACGGATCCAATTTGCCGACTTTGCCTCCCGTACTGGGCATTTCCTTTTTTCCGTTTTGGAGGGGGTCGACCCCTCCACAGTGTCCAACTTTTCGCGGTAAACCTGATAAGTAGTTTCCTGTTCTTCACGTTGACAGCCTCGTAGGTGGTCTTCTCTTGGGTTCCTCTCCTTCCTGGGTGCGATCGTTGTCCCAGCCTGCACCCTCCGATGCCTTTCTTGGTTGGCACTTCCTTCGTCTGGCATAGCGGCTGTCTGCCGCCTATCGTCTTTACCCCTTTCCTTCCTGTACGCTGGCATCTGAAGGCTCCCTGGGGAGTTTCCTTCTTGAAGTTGTTTCTCCAACATTGTGCCACTGTCGCGCAACGGGATGTCTTCCTGCGGTTTTCCTCCTGCCGTGCCGCTTCCACACGGCGTGTTGCCCTTCTGTTTGTGACGGCCAATTCTTTGCGGGGCCCACGATTTTCCCATGTTGCATCCTTCGCTGTCTGGCGGCAGCACTCCGCGGCCAGTTTCCAGTCCCTACGCCTCTCCTTCGGTTCTCTGACCAGTATTCTCAGGGCGTCATCTACGGGGACTTCTCGATGCTCTGCCGCCTCAGGTTTCGTTTCTACGGAGGTCGGCTCTTCTTCTGGATGTGCCTCCATTTCCCGGTAGGCAGTCATCTCTTTATCCGTTTCGGGCACTATCTTCTTTCTGTTGTCAGTCACGGCGGCCATTTCTCGCCATGCTCTCCAATCGGCCATCATCTCTTTATGTCGGGCGTCCGCTTTCGTCTGGTTGATTTTCGCTTCTTCGTATCTGGCATCGGCCTTGGCCTGGTCAGCTTTTCTCTCTTCTCACATGGCCAGCAGGAGTTCCATTATCTGTTGTGACTCCATGTTATATCAGTGAAGTACTCGATGCACGAGAATTAGTGTGTGGCATGTGTAGGTTCGTAAAACTTCTGACACCAGTTGTCACGTTTTGGGTGTATAACGCGACAAATAACCTCACGCCATTGTTTGGTATAGCGAGTTTATTCTGTTCGCTTGCCTTACACACACTTTACAAACATTTGCACTTGCAGTGTTACAATTACTGCTTACAATATTCCGGCCGACACTGGACTCTCTTCTCTGGCGGTTATTCTAGGACTCTTCTAAGATGGCTCGATCACGACTAACTTCTTAGCTGGCTATTCCGAGACTGACTGTCGAATGCATTCAGCCCCGCTATATAACCTTGGTCGCTGCTATGCAACGAACCCTCTGTTATAGCGGTGGGAACGTTGCTTTGTCGGTTCTGCGTTTCCTACGCAATGACCCATTGTTATTGCGTTGTCTCTGTGGGAACGCTTCGCGTATTCGTCGTAAACGTGGAGATTCCTGTTAGAACTACAGTAGAGCGAATGTTGTTTCCTATGCAACGGTCTGTTTTAGCGTTTCCATAGAAGTGACTCTTCTGGATTCCAGACACGTTACAATATCATAACATAACATTAATAACAATCAAAAACAATATTAACATGTAGCATTTTGTAGATTACAGATTGCAGACGTAGTAACACAATGGGCTAACGAACATAAAAACAACCTGCTGCAACAAAACACATGGAGAGAAACATAGTTCTAAACAAATGGATGACACCCCTTGAGAGGTGGAATAGAATTTCACCAAAGTGATGAAAATTAAAATTTTAATGAATTTTATTTTATTAAGTGCACTACAGCATGTGATTTTACTGCATATTACTGCAGTGTAGCAGTTTTGATATATTAAGACACCTGAAGATGGCCATCTAAGGCTGAAACATGGTGTGTTAAAGTATAAGTGGAAGAAAAAGGAATAATTTGTTGCGTTATTAATGGACTGTGTTATACACAGACGTTTTAATATACTTGCAAGATTTATAACCTTTGTTTGAAACACTCTGATGTGATGTAATTCAACAAAATACAAACAAAAATGTATGTATCAAAGAACTGTAATATTTTTAGTGCTGAACCTATCTTTTCCATTAACAGAATTTATACTATCAGTACTGTAAATGCCTGAATATAAGATACAGTTGCATTCCTAATGTACCATCTATAAAATAAGGGGGCCATCTACATCGTAAGCAAGCCAAATACATCAGTAGGACAAATGGTTCATAGCATCAGCAGTACAATGCATTCTATTCTTTTAGTGTGGTAGTGCTGCTTCCATATGATCAGCAGGCTGTCATCTGTTTCACGTATACTACCTCCATGGCCACAGTGGAGTGGCTTAACAAAAGCAAGCAGGACGTGAGCTCTGAGTAGGAAGTAATTTCAATGACTGGTGCCTCCTATGCCTGTTTCCTATGATGTCTGATAATATTTCATACTATTAGATCTGAAGGCAGTTTTAGCAATTTTGCAAACCTCAATGGCATTGTTTTCCATTTATTGCAGACAAATCCATTGCTGCAAACCCAACAGTACTACAGACTTCATACAGCATATTCAAAAATAACTTTTCCTCACACTTCATTAAATATTTACCACACTGGAAAATGTATCAAATAGAAGTTTTTGATATTAATTATATATATGGTATGTCCTGTATCAGCGTTTTGTATGACGACCTGCTGACAATGTTCAATTTGAGAAAAACACAAAGTAGGGATTATATAGGACCAACATGTACCAACATTAAATTTACGAAACATTTTCAGTTTAGACCCCAAAAACAAATTATTATTGAAATCTACTGATTCCAGAGCTGTAAACAGACAGAAATAACCTACCCTTTTAGTGTTCATTTTGTCCTTAATGCAAAGAATGTATAAAAGTATGGCATTAAACTTCATCCTGCTCAAGGAATTTCAAGATATAGCTCAGTTACACCTGGTACGTCACTGTGAATTTTCCTGTATATAAACACAACACTAAATGTGTCTTGTGTACAGTGCCCAAGAAAGTATGTTAACTATTAGTGGAATTTCCACTTCCACCCTTCTATGTCTCCTATGCCACATGCAACCCTCCATCTTCTACAGGATGTCACTGTGCAGTTACACTGACAAACTTAATATGATTCACTGATATGGAAGAAAATGTGTTACCATACTGAACAAAGTTTTTCACAGTGGGGATGGAGAAGTTTGACAGCCCTGCCGCAGAATATACAACTTCACTGACCTGCTGGTTTTCTGAATTACCATCTTTACTGTCTGCACTACTGTCATCATCATTGTCATCTTCAGAATCTGAATCATCAGAACTGTCCTCCTCTTCCTTCTTCAAGCTTGCTTTCTGCAGAGAGTAGTCTTTCAGTTGCTCTTGTGACAAGCTCTGTATGGGGCACACATACAAGAGGTGTTAAAGCAGCAACATGAACACGGGAGATCTTTATTCTCAAACCGCCTGTTATTTATTTTATTCTGTCTTTAGTTTAACATCGAGCACATTTGGACTGAGAGAGATGTTAGCAAATACAAGCAGCAGAATCTGTTGATCACAGAGGGTACATATCTTACCTTCAGGAACTTCTCGTAATCCCTGATGTACTTTTGCTTGATGTCATTCAGTCGTCTTCGATGCTTTGCCTTATCTGCCTCAGGGAGCATCTGCCAATACCTTGGAGCTTCCTTCTCTCGGTATTCTGGGTCAATGTGTGATGCATCTGTCATGAATGTTTTTAGGAACAGTTGATAAGCATTCCTGCAAAATGAGGCCCCCCAGTGAATGTAACAATAAATATCACCTACTTAGTACAGGTGAGATTATTTATTTCACATGTTCAAATTTACCTTCAGGTACTTCCATGTAACTTTACCTTTGTGGAATATTCACAGTCAAAAATCTCCAGTGTGGTGCAAGATTTAGTATTAGGGTTTGTTCTTGCAGTTTATCACACATGACAGATGGCTCCCAAAATATAACAGTAGTCTAAGCAATAAATTACTGAAACCTTAATAGAATATTAAAAACCAAAAAATATGTTTGCAAAAATTTATCTCTAGGGCAATAATGGCTGAAGCACATGGGTAGTCTGATGAACTTGTGGACAAGACTAAATGAGTTAAAACATTCACTCTGTGACATCATAACATCTTCCTTGTCTCACTACGGTTGGCCTGCACATTTCTCTACACCTGCTCATTCAACTCAGTTCCTCGATTACCTGAATGCAGGAGACACTGAAATTCTCACAGCTCAGAGGAAAAGTTAACTCATCTGTACTCATGTGAAATCAATAATGGAATTTAATTCTGAGCCAAAATAAAAGCACATTCACAGTGTTCAAGATCATAAGAATGTGGCACTATGCTACAAGAAATGTTTTATACAGTATTTATAAAACAGTATAGTATGAACAAGACAAACATTTAAGTGTCTTGTGTTTGTTAGTTTTAATAAAAAATAATCTGAATTCTAAAACACTATATCATCCTAGGTAAAGAAATGGCTTGGCATAAAGAGGGGAAAGTGTTCTGTGTGCCTTAAAACCACACAATGAAGGCAACAGCAAGAGTGAAGCAAAAACTCCACACACACACTGTAAACCTGTGTAGCAAATGGAAGATAAACAGTCAGCCTTATGATGCATCTACTTTATTCCTGATGAAAAAGCTTCCACTGCCTACTGAAGCAGAGGTTCAGTCAACCTCAAAGACAATATTGATATGATATTAAAGACAACAAACTTACCCTTACTGGGAATCAAAGGCTGGTCATTCACTCTGTATCCAATCATTTGACTGAGCTAAAGATACTAAGTATAGTGTAATCTTAACACTAGACTTCTATTTAGGAGTTGCTCAGTTCACAACTTGGTTGGAACACCAGTTACCCAGGTTCAGGTTTTTCATCAGTTCCCTCAGTCCCTCCCAGTAAATGCCAGGATAGTACCTGCCCAGGCCACAACCACTTCCTTCTGAATCATTTCCAGTTTGTTATTCACCAACTACCCCCCATTTAACATTACAGGGTCTGAGATTCCGTGAGTGCAATAAAATAAATCAAACCTGATCACATCCAGTGCTAAACAAATACTAGACTTGAAATATCATCATTAAATAACATACAAATATGCAATCCATAAACATTTGTTCAATATGCAATCAAAGAAATACAAATCCTGAGGTGTGACTGTATTCAGAATTAACTTACGAGCACAAACCTACAAGATATGATGACACACCAACTGCATAACGGCAATACTGTTTAAAAGTACTTACACAGGTGGAGGTTCTGGTTCTCCTTTATATAATGGTTTTTCTTCAGATACTTCACGTAATTTCTTCTTTGTATCCTGTCAAAAGAAATACATGTTTTACCTCTACATGTGTTTCAATTAACAATGACAACAACAATGAAGGGGGAGAGGAGGAGGTGACGGTGGTGGCACCTCTTCAAAACATGATTTATAAATGAGACCCAATTCCACGAATATGTGCCACAGATATTATAGAGACACCATTATATCAACAGAGCTGCTTCAGCTCTAGAACTGTGTACTCGTTTTGGTTCAATTTATATTTGGTCACTTGCACAGATCATATCGCAGTGAATGAAATATTACTAATCTTAAGATATATAAGTATATAAGGTATGCAGTCTACACAACAATATTCTGTATTTAAAAAACAAAGAAGACACTACTGTATAAACATTTGCTTTTATTTTGTTTTTACAGACGCAACATGTTTCGACCCTTATAGTGGGTCATCATCAGGCATACAATGCTCCAGTTTCAGTTTTTGTATTGCAATTAATTTTCATCTAGTTTTTCAAATACGGACCTTTATTGTGTCTTGAAATTATTTAAATGCATAAATTCATATAACGAGTCTTGGTCAAAATTTAAAACTGAAAATGCTTCGATAATAAAAATTAAAATTAAAGATATAACGATTAAAATATAAACTAAAGATTAAAACATGAAAGTTAAAATTCTGTTTTGTGGTAAAACTCTGCGACCACTACGTGTTGACCTGGTTTTATGATGGTAGAAGCGACTACAGTGTGGGGCACCTGTGTATAGGAATCTTCTCACATGGGATTCACTGATAAGTGAATTCAGGGATTGTGCCATTGTTGGGAGCAACTATGAAGTCCCACGTTTTTATCGCTGCATGCATAATACAAGATTCTTCTTTGAGTAACACAAAATCATAAAATATCTTCCCCTGAGTATTATATTGAGTTTTGGAAACAGGAAGAAAGTCACACAGGGCGATCTTAGGGATATGGATGATGGTGGGAAAAGTCATACAGTTTCTGGCTATGATATCCCTGAAGTGATAAGAGTGAGAAGGAGCATTTTTCTGGTTATGAATCACATCTCCAGTGCAGAATTTCTCAGATTATTTCAGTATACAACTTTTCATACATGTCACACAACATTCATGTAAAAATGCTAATTCATAGTTTTTCCATGTGTTTAAAATCTATGCCCTAAACATACATAGACTGCATTCTTTCGCAATGCAACAGATGAGCTGTTACCTTGCAGCTAGTCCAGAAATTTTCTGATGTGTGATCAGAAAATTTCTCATATACGAGATGAAATAAGTGAGACAATACAAAACGCCTCTACAAGAATACATCTGAAATGACAAAACCTTTAGCAGAGAAGAGAAAATTGTTCTCTTTCTAATGTCTCCAGTTATGGTTTTTTGATTTTCCTGGCCTGTACACAATTCACAGAGAAGGAATTTACTTCTGGGTGGGAGTGCCCACAGGGTGCAATTCTGTTTATGCCAAGAGATATGGTGAATGAAGATGATGGCTAGAAGACGGGACCTAAAGCTTCATGCTGATTCCATATCAGAGGAGGGAATGGGAAATACACAAGGAAAATACATGAAGCTGACATAAACAGTTTCAAGGTAAAGTTCTTTCAAGTGAGAGTTCAGTGCCTTAACCCAAGACTGTCACTAAGCCTGTTCTGTATATCATATTGTTACACATATGCAATTTGAACAAAAGTTCATTAAGTTTAAACAAAGGTGAGGATTTATTAATAAGATTCCTTAAGAAAGGGGCATTACTTATTTACATTTACCTTACTGCTCTTGGTGGTTGACTGGTATGAAACTGCCTTGGATTTGGCTGGTTTGCGTTTAGGTTGATTATTTTGCAGTTCTTCCTGTCGCTTATCCTCTGGCAGTGACTCTAGGTATGTTGCATACTCCAATTTATACTGATCTAGCATCTAATAAACAGATATAATTAAACATAATGTATCTTTGACTGATTCAGAGAGATTGGAAAGTGAAGATAATGTGTAAAGGACAGAAAAGGCCCCACTAAGTGGCTGTAATTATCCTTCACAAGAGTATGTCACACATACATCTGTGGAATTTGTCCTGTCTTGACACCTTCACAGGCATTCTGTATATATATATATATATATATATGCATAGGATAATGAGCAATCTCGGTCTCAATCACAAGGTCTTAATATGGTTCTCCCAGTGCATGCCTTGAAGCTCAAGGAATCTCTCATACACCATATTATTTCTCAACATAAGATTCAGGATATCAAGCTAATTAAAAGATGTCATGAAAATCTGTTACAAGTGAAGTATGAGGGTAAGTCAATAAGTAAGTTACAAATGGATATAGAACTTAAACAAATAAGAGTACTGATTTGAAAAATGCTTTTATTTCTCAACATAATCTCCCTGTACATTGAGGCACTTGTCCCATCATTTCACAAGCCCCTGAAAACCAGCAGCATAAATTTATTTGGGCTGCTGTCAGAACCAGGTGGTGACTTCCCTTTCTACAGCTTCATTGTCAGGAAAATATTCAGCCAAAACATGATGTTTAAGAGGGCCGAACAAATGGAAGTCGCTTGGAGCAAGGTTGGGGCTATATGGACGATGTTCGAGGACTTCCCACTTGAAATTTCACAGCATCTCATTTGTCTTGTTGGCAGTATGGGGAC
>NW_019734351.1:1202660-1277893 GCF_002891405.2 Cryptotermes secundus
TGCCTCACTGTATAGGAAGATAATGTTGAGAAATAAAAGCATTTTTCAAATCAGTACTCTTTATTTGTTTAAGTTCTATAACCATTTGTAACTTACTTATTTACTTTTTTTTTTCCTTGGCACTACAGCCCCAGTGGGCCTAGGCCTACCTCCATGAACTTCTCCGTTCACTTCAGTTTTTCTAGATGTTACACATTCAGTAGGACTCCTTGGGCGGGTGATCAGCTCGTCGCAAGGTCTCTACCTGTAGACAAACACAGAAAAACGCACACACACAAACTAAACATCCATGCCCTGAGTGGGATTCGAACCCACGATCCCGGTTTCCACGCGAGTGAAGACAGTACATACCACTTATTGACTTATCTACATATAAAAACAATGAACTGCATAAAAGCTAGGCTTTCAACATGTCTGTCTACTTTCGGCAAAATAAGAAATACAATACAAACTCAGTTATCTGAGGGCTTTGTGGATAAATGCAGGGCTTTTGAGTTCTTTAATTCTTTTTTATTACATCATCACACAGCATAACTCCCATTTAATGTTCCTCAATGCCAATGAAATATCAAAATATAAATTTAATGGTAGTACAGCAGGTCAGATGGAACAGAGGTGGTAGGGAACCAGCAGGCGAATATACATTTATCTACTGAAAGGAGAATGAGAGTCATGAATTAGGTACAGATAGATGGGAGATGGCATTCTAGTATAATTGATGTCTGATGGTTCAGGGCAGCAGATTGTGATACTGACCACTATGGTGGTGGCAAAAGTAGGGAGATATTGGCAGTGAGTGAACAAACGATGCACAGAGTTCATACTGTCAAGTGTAGGTTGGTACATGCAACAAAAATGATGGGTTCTATTTTGGATGATTCAATTTATTAGCGTCTTGGTTAAAACCTCTCTTAATTACAGTCAATACAGGCAATAGAGTGCTATTGCTGATTTACACACTTTATATTTCACAGCTTCACACACACTAGGATTCCCAATTTTCACTAGTCATCTCCTGGCAAAAGATTTCAACACAGAAACTATAAGAGTCTCACTGGATAACACACTCCCAATATCACTGCACTATAGCACTCATAAAGCCTTCAAATCACATGTCAAATCTTCATAGGCTGACCTCTTGCACTCTTCTGTGCTCCTGGTTCAAATTTGCTCCGCCAGTTACGACTGACTTTACTACCCTGAATTCACTTATCTTATAAGCCTTCTACACTAGTCTCTCAATTGTCTTGAGCTCTCCTGAACTCTCCACACACTCTGACTTAACCTTAGACAGATATTCATTATGAGTGCCACATGGACAACACAGAAAATAAGTCACATGATAGTTAGTACTGTTGCAGTGTGAGGTCACAGACTGAAAGGTGAATATGAAAATATCTGTATGAAGCATACTGCAGGACCAAGCTTGAGTGGCTTGTGTAAGATTTAAATTCTATTTCTGGAGCCTTGAACCCTTCTGTTGGCAATAAGAGCAGGAAATTGTGCTGTTAACTTTTTACAGCATTACTTACATGGTTCACTTGTTCCTGGTACTTCTTCTTTTCACCCTCCGTCATAGATTTCCACAGCTTGGAGATCTGGCTCATACGTTCCTTTGCAGCCACTTGCTTTATTTCAGGGCTCACCAACATGATGCGTGAGAACAAACTGTATCCGGAGTTTGGGGGTTTTTCAGGTTTGCCTGCCACCCTGTAACAAATTCAATCTTCTTGGAATTTTGATGAGAAACAGAGGTTACAGTGGTTCCATTTTCAAAATCTAATGATTCTTGAACTGTGTTGTGCAGCACCCCTAGGTTCCTTTAAGTTGGCAGTAGCTCAATTACTGAACTAAATGCAATGTTTTATTTAAATTATAGAACCAAAACCTACTTCAATTTCCAAGTAATCTTTTAATGCCTGTAAGTTTCAAAAAAAGTACTGTCTGAGTATTTCCTTTTGGCATTTTATATTAACTGGATGGAACAGACGTATGCCATTTTCAAGGTTTGCTTGCTCAGAGTCTTCAGTAAGAGGGAAAGCTACTATTCCGTGGGACACTGGCCTAGTCATCCATATAAAGGACAATGCCAACAGCAGATATCTCCACAATCAAATCACTCTTACAAACCTTTGAAATCGCATTAGATGGGGTATTTCAAAAGCATGCATGAATGGTCTACTTACCAGTCCTCCTTGCAGATCATTAAAGAATCATAGACTCTCTTACAAATGTATTTAAGGAATATCTGCACATAAACTGGTGATCTCCTGAACTACAACTGTCGATGATGAAGTGAAAAGCAAAGAAGAAACCCATGAAGCATATAGAGAGGCACCAAAAAATGTATACACACTATAATAGAGCTCATCTATAAACATTTTCAAAGCTGAACCAAAATGTAATGTATGGTGCTTACTGTGATATTCTCTCAAAAGATGGTGCTAGTTGCATGAATGTCAGAGCCACCTTATCGAATAGCAGGACAGTCAAAAAAATTGCTGTGCAATGGTTGTTGTTTGTGCAACATACGATAATTTTGAAGTGGTGCTGCAAATCTGAAAATGTGTGCGAAGTACATAAAAAAGTGGTGCTGTGAATTTGCAACAGAACACCCAACATAATTAATAAATGAATGCATCTGTGACAAATATGAGGCTGAGGGTACAGTGCATGATGTGCACAAGCAAAGATCTGGGAGGCCTTGTTTAGCAATGAATCCTGTCTCTTCTGTTATGGTGTTGTAGTAGTTTACACAGTCACCAAAAAAGTCTGCAAAATAAAGTGCATGTGAGACAGGAATTAGCAGATCAAGTGTACAATGCATTCTGACTTAGGCTAAATGGAAACTTTACATCCCAAGGATGTTACCTGCCATGAATAGAATTCATCCTGATCAGAGAGCAGTTTTGTGAGTGTTTTCAATACAAGGTACATGAGGCTGAGAGGTTCATGAGCAAAACTGTTTGGTCTGATGAAACATTTAAGCTGAACTGTACAGCAAATTCATTCCTTTTCGAAGGAACAGTTGCTGGACATATGCACCTCAACATGCTTTGGACATCAATCTACNGCCATAATTGTATTGGGCTCCAGAAAATCCACATATTCATCTGGACAAGTTGGTCCAATTTATCAGAACTGTCTGGTGTGGACTGTCATACAGGGGTTTAATTGGGTCATTCCTTTTCGAAGGAAGAGTTGCTGGACATATGCACCTCAACATGCTTTGGACATCAATCTACCCACAATTCGTCAGCTCGAAGGGAATGAGCCATTTTACTTTCAATAAGATGGCGCATCACCACATTACCACCAAGACGTCAGAAGCCACCTCAATGAAACCCTATCAGGTCAATGGATAGGACAAACAGGTAGTGTTGACTATCCCCCCATGCTCACCCGAATTAACCAGCCTTGATTTTTACTTGTAGGGGTCCCTGAAGGATGTGCATATTGTGCACTAGTCTGCCGAATTCATGTCCTGATCGAAAGACACACAACCAAATTGATCATATTTTGATAGAGGAGATGGCATTCAAGCGCCCAATCGTTCAGGGCAGCAGATTGTAATGGTGACCACTATCTAGTGGTGGCAAAAGTTTAGGAGAGACTATATTGTCAAAAAAGAACTAATTTAATACAACACACGATTGCTTCCTTTCATGTGTTCATGATTAGTATGCCACTTCTATGCAGCTGACAGTAACTCCTCACCTTTCCTTGAGATTCTTCTCTTCCTTGGTTAAAACAGTCTTTACACTTGTGGGAACAAATTCTGGGTTCTCAGACATATACACCTTCAGCTCCTCCTGCAATAAACCAGCCACACACTTACAGTGGAACATTCTTCTCGCCTGGCTTAACTAAGTATTTATGAGTTAACATTAGTACTTTATAACGTTTATAATTATGACTGACTGCTAATACAGAATGTTGGTCAACTTCAGGGTTAATACTGTCATGATTTAGTGATAAGACATGGAGATTGGATTGACTACAATTCACTACAGCACCCACTAATTCTTCTGTTTGTGTTCACTAGCTGTTGCTAGGTCATGGATCACCATGTGTGTTCAACAGCTCATGTCTTCACTGGCTGGCAATTCCCTCTCATCTAACCCATGATGGCAACTCACACTCTTGACCAACTAAATACTTCAGCTGGTTCTCCTTATATATCCTCAGCACAGACCACACAGAAAACACTGATTCCAACAGTTCTCCATCATGACATCACATGTTCACTGCAGCAGAAACATGTTTAGTTTGATGTTCCCTAGCAGTAGATGCTTCTCATGTTAAACTATACAGTCATCATTCTATAGTATTTTTGAGGGAGAGGGTCAAAAACCCTTAATTAAATCAGAAAGAGGGAGTAGAGTGGGAGGTGAAGTCATAATTGGACAAAGGGATGCACCCAACTCCTTTGTTTTGTCCAATAACAAGTTCACCTCATTCTCATTGCACTCTGACAAATCTCTGTAACAGCAGTGAACAAGAATAAACTCACGTCAAGATTTTAAGCAACAAATTGTAAATAATTGCTCCAAAACAAGATAAATATTACAATACAGAATCACCTAAATACAACACAAAGGAGGTAGAGTTCGTGATTCCAATGGCTGAATCTAAGACGTGTTTCCAGCACTGAAAAGGAATGATATGTGAAGAGGATTAACCTACTATCCCTGTAAATACAGAACAAGCAAAACTACCACAGCGGACATGAATGGCGGCACATATACCAGTCTCTTGAGGAACAAGAACAGCATCTACGGTCTCTCCTTGACTGACTTCAGAGGTATGGAATCCTCATCAACCCGGTGAAAGGAATCATCTTAGCACCCAAGATTACCTTCCTCAGTTACAAAGCCTCCGTCAAGGGTTCCCAACCACTGGAAGAACGAATAAACTGTCTACAGAACTGCCAGTCATCTCTGCCGTTTCCTGGGCATTCTGAACTGCTACGCAGCCGACATAGCACCGGCCGCAGCACCACATGCCGCACATACTACACGCTCAGGATGCAACGTGTGTTTCCCTGCTCGCTTCAACAGCTGAGCAACCATCACCGCAGGGGGGGGGGTCATTAATTTTGTCATTAATAAGACAAAACTGATGAACTTGTAGAGAGGAAAATAGAAAACTGTGGTGGTAATAATGCCCAAAGATACTGTAAAATACTGTCTTGTGTTAGTGACCAGGCATGAAGTTTGGACTGCTTAGTGTATTTACTGGATTCTTGTAAATTTTAATCACAAATAATTACAACAGTATTACTGATCTACACACTTTACATATCACTACAGCACACACCAAGTCTCCTCAGTTTACTACGTCTTCACTGGGTTATGGCTGCTAACCATGTAGGCTCTTCTGCTTTGGTGCCTGTGTCCTCACTGATGGCAGCTGATTTGTAATTACTCATTGCTCCAACTGATCCCTGCTATATAGCCTTGTGAAGGACCACATAGAAAACACCACACTGCCTATCAATGGCCTGATTGTTTGATGACATAAGAGCATGTTTACTGGCTGCATTACCTAGCAATGACCTCTTCTGGCTCCACAACTCGCCTTCAACTATCATGTCACAATATCATAAATACATGAAAGGTGAGAAAAGGACCAATGAGCACCAACATTATCGTCTATCCTTAGAAAAACAACAAAGTGGTCCACGAAAGTTTACCTTCTGAATTGTGCTTCCTTCAACACTATTTTGAGGACAGAACTTTAAATCAAAACCAATAAAGCTGCTGCATGAGGCTGGGAGGGCAATGATCTTGGAAAAGCAAACCACAACCAAATCCAGTTCAGAAGATGTTAGATCTCCAGTGAAGGAATCAATGCAAGACAGTGCAAATGGGACCTTCTAGGAAGGCTATCAGAGTCAGATAAGAACACTTAGCAAACACAAGCAACAAAACATTTACAAGTTTAGCGGCCTCCGTAGTCTAGAGGTAACGTTCCCACCTCATGACTCGTGGTACGCGGGTTCAAACCCGGCGGAGGTCGAATTTTTTAGGGCGGAAACATTCAGGGAACAAGTCCTCCAGGAGGGACTTTAAGCCGTGTGTCCCATGTCGTAACTTTAAGGCACGTAAAAGAACCTCCTATCTCCAAAGGAGGTCACTGAGCCAAATTCTAGGACGTTTCCCGCCCAACAATAGTCTCTAACGTCTCTAATAGATGGGGGAAGCATTATAGATACCGCCAAGCTAGTGAGGCCGAACTCGCTGGCTTGGTCGGGACTGATGGTACACACCAATATCCGTAGGGTATAGAGACTGGTAGAATATCATAGAGGGAAGCACAATGGACCAATACTGGTCTAAGTGCATCGGGAAACCCACCCTCTCAAATAACTAAGTAACTAACTAACTAATTATAAAAGTTTGCTGGCGTCACTGGTAATACAGAACAGATCCTGATATATGGTTCTCCCTCACCTGGTATCTGGTCTCATCTTCCAGTGCCCAGTTGATCCAAACTACCTTCTTCTTGTCACTCATATTCCGCCACTGCTCCTTACACCTCTCCATTAACTCTGTTCGGTCAAAGTCTGGGTCATTCTTATGCCTGTTTTCCTTGCTTGTATAGAACAGCTGTAACATAAAATGTTAGAAATAATCTAGCAGCTTCTCCCTGGATGTGAGGGGAAGTGGACTGTAAAGTGCTGAGAACAAAATCCGTTCCTCAAAAAAATCAAAACTTACAAAAATTTCTGTACTGTTCCTGAATATAATAGTTTAATGCATGATAATATTCCAGTCCACAAAAAAATCAATTTTTTTATTTAATTAATAGCATGTTTACAATCTACTCTCAATAATATGGAGAAATAAGTAAATTTGTTCTATGTAGGTGTCTTGAGTAGAGAAGTCATTCACTAATGATATTCTGACAAGCCCTGTAGAAGAATGGTGATGGTTTTAATCTTTGTCATCTGTGGGTTGTGGTAGGTCACATGGCCACTGTCTCCTCAATCTTCTTCTTACATTTCGTGGGTTGCTATTTTCTACAACTAGTCTGTTATTGTGTCCGAGTATGCTTTGATGGTCAGTGATGACAATCTCTGTATTTCTTCTATGACAAATGATACTTGCAGATCATTGTGGATAGTAAAGTTGGAGACATACCAAGGTGCTTTAGTTACTGAGTGCAAGAATTTGGACTGAAGTCTGAATTATTTTTGTGTTTGCTGGTTTTGTACAGCCCCATAGCTGTACACCATATGTCCATATGGGTTTTATTATGCAATTATATGACAGAAGTTTATTTTCTATGGATAACTTGGATTTATGGCCCAAAAGGCAGGACATTCCTGGTAGTTTTTTTAACTTCTGACGCTTTGTTTTAACATGTTTCTGTCATGTCAGTTTTTGGCCAAGGTATAATTTTTCCAAGTATTTTACTTCGGTTTGAACTGGTATTTGCAGTTAAAGCTAGTAAAGTGATTCATCTAAAGGTAAAGGGAAAAATAAATTCATGTATTTGCTCAATTCTTAACACAGTACAGGACAAAACCATAACATACAAGGTACTATCAGAAAGTTTCCAGACTGGGTTGAAAAATAAATGCTGGCTTAACTTACTCAATTTTCACTGCCATCTCCTTCAGAAGCACCATGGAAGTCACTTTCCTTAATGCTGTTGAGTACCGCTCGCAATTCCCATTGGATGTCAGACATCGTTTCTAAATGTCATCCCTTTGGTTTCATTTCCAATTTGGGAAACAAAGTGAAATCACAGGGGGCTAAGACCAGCTAGTAGGAAGGCTGGGGAATGATAATCATGTTGTCGTTAGTCACGAACTCTGTGGTTTTCAGGGATGTGTGGGTGGGAGCATTGTTGTGATGAAGGAGCAATGCAGTGCATGTTCAAATTTTCTGTTGAGATCTTCTGGCAAACTCCATAATTGATCCAAATGGTGTCTGTGAGCTTATGGATTGTTCGGCAATGGTCTTCGTGGACGAGTTCTCAAATTTTGTCAACATTTTCTGTCATCTTGCTGTTACTTGGTTGCCCTGACACTCAACCGTCCTTGAAATGTGAATGCCATTCAGAAACCACTGTCCAGCTTAAGGAAAGTTCCCCATAAGCCTCATGAAGCATTTAAAGGGTTTAGGTAGCAGATTTACCAAGCTTCATGCAAAACCTGATGCAGACACATTGCTCGATTTTGCCATCCATCGCTCAACTCAACTGACTTCACATCACTAACTGTCCTGCTTACAACATCTTGGCATGACCTGTACAGAAAACACCGTTCCTCTGTTGCGGTATCCAACTGTTGCATTCACATCTATTGGGATGCCCATGTGATTGCTACTCAGCCATTGCCTAGTAACAGTCATTGTTTACAGAGCCATTAGTTGGCAATGGCTGTTGTATAATTGCTTATCTCGCAGTCATTGCCTAGCAACAGGTCTATATGTCACAATGTGTACTCTGCCAGTTCTCTCTTACAGGGTTTGGAAATCACATTACATGAACACAAATTACTTCTCCACTCCTACCACCATAATAACCAAAATATCAGATCATCCTCAACTGCAAGCTAGATTGAACTCCTATCCATCCTGATTCTGAGAATCCAAAGACAGGAAAAAGCCAGTGAACTACAACTTCAATACCAAAATTATAGAAGCACACACACAGTTTTACCTTGAAAGGTGTTGATGGTTTCCGTGGTCCCGTATCAACTGCTGCTCCTGGCTTGTGATCTTTGGAAGGCACTGGCTTTGGAATTAGGTTTGGATGTTCCCGGCTGCAAAGGTGTAAAATCCAAGTCATGAATACCTGATACTCTCATAAACAAGGAAATTGTAACATGTAAATGTTTAAACTTACTAGAATTCTTCCAATTTCTGATCATACTCCCTTCTCTGAGCAGCTGCCATGTCAACGTACTTCTGCTTCTTCTTTGCTGGTAAGTTTTTGTACATCTCAGCTATGCACTTTGAAACAGCTGTCTGTAACAAGTTTTACATTATCTCTTTGTCAGGCAGATATTCAACTCTGATGAGTAAACACATACATTTGTATACAGCTGGATGAATAGGCATGTAACTTACTCATCTCTATATCTCTATATATTTACATTTATGTGTGCTTGGTTATGATATCCAGTAATTCAGTGGAACAAATCTGAGACCATTATACTGTTTGGGTATTCTAGTTAAGAACCGAACAAAACTGAAGACAGACATCATTATCACCCTACTTCCTAAATCCATGGATGAGATAGGAAACATGGGAATCTTACTGAAACACTTCCAGCAATTAAGGAACTGGGGTCTGATTCCTTGCAGGAACATAGCTTCTAGACCAGCTGAGGCCCACCCAGCCTCCTACACAATGGGTACCAGGGGATGTTTACCTCTTTAAGTAAAACAGCCAGGGCATGAAGCTCACCACTCACCTCCATTCAATGGGAAGATTAAGAATGGTGGTGGTATACCTCCATTACCCCATACATCTTCAGCACAGGGACTTTACCTTTTACCATCACTATATGGAAAATGCTGGGATAGAACCTCAAGCATACCATAACCACTTCCTTTCATATCATTCATAAACAACCTGTGATCCATGCTATGTAATCTATGCATCTAAGCACACAAAATAAATAAATAAATAAATAAATTAATTAATTAATTAACAACAGTTAGAATCTCCAAACTTATCAGTTTGGAAGTTGGGTGACTGACATGAATTGGCTTCTGTATTGTGGACCAAATCTTACTATAGTTAACCTTTAATGTCTGAAGTACACATACCAGTACACTGGAGGGTACAGTCATTGTGGCCAAAGCACCTATATTCAGGTATTTGGGCATTCAAATGCTGCTAGTAGAAGCATACACACACAAATCTAAATAATTATTTTAAATATAATAAAATTCAATGTACATACCCTTTTTTGTTATCTTCGTCATGTATATTTAAGCTTCAACCCCCACCCCTCCACCCCAAGCCATCAAAATGAATTGCACCTTGGTACAGTACTCTTCGACACACCCGAGAATGCTCAGTCCCACATCAAGTATCTTGCATTTCAGCTGTTTTTCAACTTCATCATCTTCCAAATGACATTTCATTGCCTTTGTATGATGGAATGAAACTATGATATTTGAATTCATTATGACCTAACAGAACACTGAATGCACTCTGCATCTCAGCTATGATGCAAGTGTTTGGCTACAACCACAGAAAGCGCAACATTTTCTTGCAGCTGCAGTGTAAGGGCCTGGGACTCATGTATGTAACCAAGAGTTTTCTCTCCAGCCGCTCTTGAATTCCCATACTTTCACTTTTCTATCCCTCTAGTCAATAGAGCCGAATAACTGAGGAGTGTAGCAAAAATATGAATCTTACAAATAGAATAATAAAAAAGTCTTTTAGTGGTTCTACATGTTTTACAACACCACAGACAACCGAAGTATGTCAAATGTTACAAGGAACGATTTTATTATAATGCAGAATTACTTTGTGAAGACGCAGGCACCCCTTCTGTAAAATATCCCCCCCAAAAGTATAACTTTTTTGCATACACATTTTAAAACTGACATTACAATAGGTGACATGGTCTTTTCTGATAAAAAAATTACTTCCCTTCCTTTATCATACAAATTGTATTAGATACAGCATTTCTAACAACAGGCTTAAAATTATTTAAAACACCAAACAGCAAAGCACATTTCAATGCCCAAAAGCAATGGACATTTAAATGAACTCTGTCGAACTCACCCCACCACCATTTAAAGGTTAATTAACTATGGAAGAGTGGAAAACTTCTAGGATCTAGCAAATGATTATAAATCTGACTAATCAGAGGGGTAAAAAATTTCTGAAATTTCATCACAGTTTATACTTACCATCTCCAATCCAGGGTTTTCTCTAGCAACTTTGTCTTTTTTCTCCATGTAGAAGAGCATATATGTTGAGAGAGGTCGTCTGGGCAAATCAGGGTGACGGTTCTGTGAAAGACCAGAAACTTCAAAATCTTAAAGACACATGCCTCATGCAGTGTTTCATGGTATACATACAGAATGTAATTATTCTGACTTACATTAACTTTTCACTGCAAATCATACTACAAAGTACCTGCCAACTCAGTGTATCTTGGTATACTGTATGACAACGGTCTCCTGACTAGAGTCCTATACATGGAATATAAAAATCTTTCAGTTGTATATACAGCGTAACCTCGATATTATATTATTATGAGAATTTATAAAATTCCTGAAAACACACATTGCAAAGGATACTTTAATATCCAAAAATGCTGAAATATGTAAGCACAAGTCTCCTATAACTTCTGATTATATACAATACACAGCACCAATGATATCTTTGTTATTAGCCATACCCATTCTACTGTTGTTTCACTGTATGTCACTGTCGCACAGATTATATTTCTTAGTGGGAATTTTGAGAATCTATAAGACTTTTATTTTCTTTTGCATTTTAGTGTGTTTGAAGAATAAATTAAAAGCAGAACTGATTTCTAAAAAGGTTATGTGTTAACGTACCTATAAGAGAGTCAGACTGTAAAGCATAATACTCTTCTTGAAATAGTAGAATACTCAGTCCCAGTTCCCTCTGTGCAAAAAGGAAGCCTTGTTTCTGGCCAGATTACAGAGACTACCATCATTCGCCACGTTACCAAAAAATGATAAGTGGTTAGTGACTACCAAACAGGCAGAATAGATGGAGACAGGTGGCTAAGAACAGCAAGAAATTACAGACCTAACAGAGTAAAGGATAAGAGATAGATCAAGAAAATGATAGAAAGATGATTTTAAGGTATGTATCATTACTTTGTCTGTGAAGAGAACACAAAGAAGGAATTATACTCATATTTCAGTAAAATCCCCATCTGAGATTTGTTACCTTGTATCCATACCTATGGTATTATGTTTCTGCATGTATCATGTAACTTTCGATGCAGAAACAATAGAATTTGTCAATATACAACCAATAACAGAATAATGAATTTTATACAGCAAAAGAAACTGAAAAGAATGAGCTCAGACAAGGCAACCCAAAAGTTAAAAAATAACTACCCAAAAAACATATCTAGGAAGAGATCTAAAAGACTGAGTGATTCTGTTCTATGATCCCTACAGTAGACCATCTAGGTCAATATAAATTAAATTCATATTGATTTTAATTAGTTTTACAAAAAATTAATCATGCAAAAGTTGAAGCATAATATAAAACAAAGCATTCATTAATAATCTGCTTTTAATTGAAACATTCCTCAATACAGCGAATATACTGAATAAGGAGTTGCGGACAACTGACAAGGGGTGGTCCTCCAGCTTGGGGGTTGCGTATGGTGCTAACAGGTCCTCACCATAAAAAAATAAGCTTGTTACAAAAATGTTCAAAAAGCCTCAGACCTGGACAGACCCTGTGGATAAATGACTTAGGTGAAAGAAAATGGATATGAGATTTAGTACTTGAATGTTAGAAGCATGAATAGGGCAGGTTGGCTCAGAGCAGTGGTGGAAGAAATCTCAAAATATAAGTTGTTTTAGTGGTAGTACAGGAGGTCAGATGGGATGGAGGTGGTATGAAACTAGCAGACAAATACTCATTTTTCTATGGAAAGGGAAATGAAAATCGTGAATTAGGTACAGGTTTTTTCGTACAAAAGAGAATCATATCAGCAGTTAAGAGTGTAGAGTTCGTTAGTGACAGGATATCATACGTGTATATAATACTAAAAGGTCGCTGGTGTGAAATCATCATTCTGAATGTTCACGCCCCAATAGAAGATACAATCAATGATATAAAAGACAGGTTCTACGAAAGACTAGAATGTGTATTTGATAAATTCCCGAAGTACCATACAAAAATTTTAATGCCAAAGTAGGCAGGGAAGATGTTTTCAAACCAACAACTGGGAATCAGAGTTTGCATGAAATTAGTAAAGATAATGGAGTTGGAGTAGTAAACTTTGCCACAATGAAAACTCGTACTGTCAAAAGTACAATGTTCTCACATTGTAACATTCATAAATGTACTTGGACATCTTCTGATGGGAAAACACAATGAAATCGACCATATTTTAATAGACAGGAGAGGGAATTCAAGTATACTTGATGTCTGACCATTCAGGGCAGCAGATTGTGATACTGACCACTACCTGGTGGTGGCAAGGGTTAGGGAAAGACTGGAAGTGAGCAAACAAACAACACACAGAGTTCATATTAAGAGGTTCAATCTCAAGAAATTAAACAAGGTAGAGGGTAAAGAGCAGTATCGTGTTGAAATCTCAAATAGGTTTGTAGCTTTGGATGCTCAAAATTATTATACAGAATAAAACAAGCCAAATTTCATTGGTTACAGGGTCCAAGAAAAATAAATGGAGATAATCTGAACAATATAAGATGTGAAACCAGCAGGCATTTCAGGAATAAAAAAGAGGGAATATCTGAAAGACAAAATTGTTGAACTTGCAATGAACAGTTAAGTACAAGAACATTAGAGACCTGTATAGAGGAATAATTTACTTTAAGAGGGGTTACCAACCTAGAAGTAACTTAGTGAAGGATGAGAATGGTGATATGCTTCCAGATTTCCACAACATTTTGAATAGGTGGAAGCACTACTTCTCTCACTTACTGAACGTACATAAGGTCAATGATGTTAGGCAGACAGAAATACATACAAGGTGCGGCAATAAAGAAACCGATTACGTTTACGAGTCATTTCCGGCCACGTCGATGACGACGAGGAGGGTAGGGCATTGACCCGTGGACTTCCCTCTACCGTCACACAAAGTTTCATTCACGCACATCAGTTAGTCTGGCCGCGACCACTGTTAGAAGCAGATCGCGTGTCTGAGCTCCATCGGAATAATGCTGAGTGCTAATGTAGAATGTGTTAACATCCAATTCCTCACAAAACTTGGAAAATCTGCCACTGAAACTTACAATTTGTTGACAGAAGTATATGGTGATCAGTGTCTATCTCACACGCAAGTTTTCGAGTGGTTTAAGAAGTTTATGGAGGGTAGGAAAAACGTCAGGAACGATCCAAAATCGGGCCGTCCTTCCACTGCGAAAACTCCAGAGAATGTGGAGAAGGTCACTAGAATTGTTCGAAGAGATTGTCGACTGAGCATTCGNGTTTATTACAAAAATGTTTTGACGACCCTCCGTGAACGTGCACGATGAAGGAGACCAGACATGTGGAAGAATGCCTCATGGGTTCTTCATCACGACAATGCGCCAGCACACATCGCGCTATCTGTGAAGAGGTATTTGGCAAAAAACAACATTCCAGTGATGGAACATCCACCGTATTCTCCGGACCTAGCACCGTGCGACTTTTTTCTCTTCCCAAAAATCAAGTCTGCGCTGAAAGGGACCAGGTTCGAGTCCGTGGATGCAGTGAAANCTGCCACACCTTGTACAGCTGAGCCATCAGTACCTGATCCTAACCCTTTTGAGGTTGAAAGTGCTATTGCAAAATTGAAAAGGTATAAATAGCCAGACAGTGATCAAATTCTGGCAGAACTTATTCAAGCAGGAGGCAAAATATTACGTTCTAAGATCCACAATCTAATTACTTCTATTTGGTATAAAGAAAAATTGCCTGATCAGTGGAAGGAGTCTATTATTGTACCAGTTCACAAGAAGAGTGATAAAACTGACTGTAGTAATTATTGAGGGATATCACTGCTATCAACTTCATACAAAATTTTATCCAATATTCTTCTCTCAAGGTTAAGTCCATATATAGATGAAATTATTGGGGATCATCAGTGTGGGTTTTGGCATAAGAGATCAACACTACAGATCAGATCTTTAGCTTTCATCAGATACTGGAGAAAAAATGGGAGTACAATGAGACAGTACATCAGCTATACACACACTTCAAGAAAGCCTATGATTCAGTTAGGAGGGAAGTACTGTACAATATTCTGATAGAGTTTGGGATACCCATGAAACTAGTCAGGCTGATTAAAATAAGTTTAAAATAAACATATGGTAAAGTCCGTATAGGTAAACATTTGTCTCATAATTTTCATATCCAGAATGGTCTAAACAAGGAGATAGTTTATCACCACTGCTTTTTAACTTTGTTTAGAATATGCCAATAGGAAGGTGGAAGAAAACCAGGTGGGACTGAAATTAAATGGGGCACAGCAGCTGTTGGTCTATGCTGATGATGTGAATCTACTGGGCGATATAACATAGATACCACAGAGAAACACACAAACTTCAATTGACAATAGTAAAGAGATTGGTCTAGAAGTAAACGCAGAGAAAATTAAGCATATGTTGGTATCTCATCACAAAAATGCAGGGCAATATCAGGACATAAAGATAGGTAACAGATGTTTTGAAAATGTGGCGCAGTTCAGATATTTGGGAATGACTGTAACAAATCAAAACCTGACTGAGTGATTGAGGAGGCAATTAAGAGGAAATTGAACTTGGGTAATGCTTGCTACCATTCAGTCAGAGCCTTCTGTCTTCTTGCCTGCAATCTAAAAACATAAAAACTAGAATATACAAAACTATAATTTTGTATGTGGTTCTGTATAGGTGTGAAACTTGGTCTTTGACATTAAGGGAGGAACGCAGACTGAGGGTGTTTGAGAATTGAGAACAGGGTGTTCAGGAGAATATTTGGACCCAAGAGAGCTGAAGTGACAGGAGGTTGGAAAAACTGTATAATGAGGAGCTTCATAACTTGCATGCTTCTCCAAGTATAATTAGAATGAGCAAGTCAAGAATGATGAGATGGGCAGGGCATGTAGCACAAATGGGGGTGAGGGGGGACGCATATAGGATATTGGTGGGAAAGCCAGATGGAAGGAGAGAACTGGGAAGACCAAGGTGTAGGTGGGTGGACAATATTGTAACGTGTCGGGTTACTGATCCCACTTCTGACACCAATGTAACATGTTTTAGTTACTGAATACGCCGTAGAGATTGTTAACTGGTTTATTCAACAACCTACAAGTAACGGCTACAATTAATTATAACAGTTGCGGGGTTTCACACTTTATAACCCTAATCGCAATAATCTGTTCACACTGTTGCGGGGTTTCACGATGTCACATGTCACAATATTAAAATGAATCTTAGAGAGATAGGATGGGATGGTATGGATTAGATTTATACGGTTCAAGATAGGGGCCGGGGTAGGGCTCTTGTGAACACTGTAATAAACCTTTGGGTTCCATAAACTGCTGGGAAGTTACTGAATAGCTGCACAATTGGCAGCTTCTCAAGAAGGGCTCAGCTCCATGAGTGAGTGGGTGAATAACTGATATCAAAGCCAATGAGATATGCAAAACTAAAATGATACAATTGGAATATACAGCAGAATTTCACTATAATAAGAATTTGTAAGATGGCGAAAGATTGATGCTCTAATAAATATTCGTTATGGGCAATTTAGAACGAAAAGCCTGTAGAAACTGTTCCAAGAATAAAGCAATGAATATCTGGGTTGCCTCACTGTAACTGAGAGAAAACACAATAATTTATAATAAAGTTACCTATTCTGTAATACATACACTACATGTGAATCATATTATCAAATTTGAAGTTGATACACAAAAGTAAATAATGTCATCGTAGTTTAATAACAGCAGATATTCATACTTCATATACTTGGGACACACAGTGGGAAACACCGCCTGTACGGTACTAACCACTGAACAAACATGGCAGCTGTGGGGTCTAGCACCAAAACACAACTGCATTTATGCCTCAACTTGGCAACATTCCAGTCTGCATTTCTTGTCCACTGGTTATCAGTTTCTTAACACATTTTATAACAAGAATATATTATGCCTCTTATTAATGCTCAAATACAGAACCTACATAAACACATCATTTTACCATCATGACCAAGTCTGCAAGCACTCTCACTGTTCCCACAAGAAAAAAGATGTATGCATATCATGTGATGTGATGCTGCTTCATGTGCAGAAGTAATCAGAGGTCAGAAGAGACAAATTAAAAGCTACATTCAAGCAAATGTATTAGACTGCTGCAGATAAAATGTCTCTTATTGCTTCTCTCTCTCTGCATAGATGAAACTTAGATCCTTTCCTCTTATGTACCAGGGGACACATGCACTGGCAACGCAACTCAGAATTTGCATAAACCAATACTGAAAGGTAAACGATTTATTAAAATATATAATGACAGAGAAAACAAATTCATTCCTAATGTTCTGCTAACATGGAGAGCTAGCCAAAATCATTATTCTACTACAATTAACTCAATAAATTAAGAAAAATGATTTGATGCATGAGAAGTTAATTCCAAATCTTGAACCAAACTCAGTAACTGTATTTGTCAAAGCATCCTCATGACACATAAATATGTAGAACATAACAGGTGTCTCCAATTACTATCATGACTCACAACACTTCATTTCAATATTTAACTTGGAAAAACATAACCTCCTAAAATTAATGATACTGTCATGTGTTAAGTAACTAGACATGGGTTTTGGACTAGTAATCATATTTATTGCACTTTTCAAAACTCATAACTACAATTCATTGTAACAGTTTTACTACTTCCTGCACTTTATTATTCACCATAGCATAAACTAAGTCTTCTCAGTCTGCTGCATCTTCATCAGCTGTCACCTGGTAAAACTTCCAATGTCATAGATCCCTCAGCTTCCATGTTCCACAGCTCTGGTCCTTGCTGGCTGTCCACTATCTCACAAGTCAACTAGGCATTACCTGGTTACAATCTCCTAACAAGGGCTATTCCCCATACCCTTATGTATAAGGAACTGTACTCACCGCCATCTCAAGATTGCACTGGTCTGTCACTGGCCTCCTAGCAAGAGCCCAGGACTTACTGTCTCAGACTGCTAACTACTGACTGTCTAACTTGGCATTGCTACCGTTTTCAACAGTGGGGGGCCCTCCCTCTCCCATACCTCCGCCAGGCAACTCTCTTGTAGTGCCTACCTCCAAACTCAACTGCTGATCAACTAACTCTGCTATCTCAGGACTTAAGAGAAGCCACAGTCATCTAATGTCCACTGGGCCACTGCCTAGCAATGGATGTGTTTACAGAGCCGTTCCCAAGAAACAGTCATCTCTGCTGACTTCACAATTCTGGCTCTCAGCAAGTAAAGAAAGGAAAAGCTATCCCTGTAACAGGATGTGGAGGCTCATTGGGTTGTGAGATGTTGAGGTTCCCACATTTTCTAGATAATCGGCTCACAGGTGGCGGTGAAGTTGTCAGCCTTACACGTCAGCCACCTTTTAGTCCCAGGATGATTCTTGGTACTAATTTCTGTTAGAGGCTGAGTCCACCCCAAGGCCATAGTGCAGCTGGAAAGATTAGGTCAATTAAAAAATCCAATGACCTCATTGAGAATCGAACCCACGACCTTCCAGTTTGTAGCATAGTACCTCAACCAACTATGGTACTGTGTTCCCCTGGCTGTCAGCAGACACATGAAAATATTAATTAAATAAAAATTTGTAACATAGCACTAATACTTTACTCTACACCTTAAATCCATTCTCAACAATCACCTCAAGATCAGTGAACATCCACAAAACAAGTAAGATCTGGCCATGAAGTAATGTATCCACATGAATATCACATAGTTTCAGACCTTAATTCCATCTACAAGCTCTTTAAAATTGTACAACCAACACATAAGTGGATTAAGAGAAAGTTCCTGTTATTTTTTGTTTCAAAATAAATACACAGAAACTCTGCACACATAAGGGTGAATATGCTGCAAAAATATCAGCAGTCAAAGGGATAAAAGAAATTAACATATTGGGTCTTAGGTGATCTATTTACAGCAATCATGCAGAGGGAAATGGCCTAGTACTGTACTACAAATAATTCTGCTGCTTAGAAGCAGTACTGAAAAATAATTCTTCACCTGTTTCTGACTGCGATAGAAGTTGGTCCACGGTTTTGAAACCCAAGCCTTTGCATCTTCAAGCATTTCCCGCAATAACCTAAATCTTCGCAACCTCTTCTGAATCTTCCCCCACATATCTTTACAGTCCTCTGCTGTGTAACTTGCAAAGCTGACCTGGGAATGACAAAAAGGAGCACTTCAAACCAGTGTCTGATGCAGCACATTGGATAGTTCTGAAACATGGCAGAAAGTTCCCTTAACATCACTAATATAATATATGAACATTTTAAGGTTATGGTAATAAGGTTATGGTAAAGGTAAAGCTTCTATACACAAGCATTAACCACAAAGGTATATGAAGAAGCTCCTTGTATTCTTACAACAGTTAAAGATAAAGAGGTAAAATTGTCCCTGTGCTTAATTAATTAAGGACAATGCCATGAAGCCATATGGAGTGGAGGTATAGGTCCACCATTTTTGACTGAGCATTAGACAGATTTTGAGTGGTAAACTTCAAGCACTTGCCACCTTAGCACCCAGGGAAAGAGCCCCCAGAAACCACTGGATATGACACAGGGTAGGCCATAAAGTAGGTCTGAACACTGTGGAGTAGGACTAAATCTCTTGCTCCTGCTGTGAACTGAACCCCAGCCATCCAGCCTATAGAACATAACTACACTGACTGAGCTTCCATGCATTCTTACCACATATAGCTACTAAACTTGATGAATAAAAAACTAACAGCAAGTTACTTACTGGCTGAAGCAGCAGTAGTCCAGGTACAGTAAGGTTAACTAAACTGAATCACAGCCATGGCAGCTGACCACATTGCATAAAGAAAGTTATCTTAAAGGGAAAACATTTCCTTGTATACCTATACACTACACAGAATTTTATTTTCCTTTTTTTTTTTCTGTGTGTGTGATGCTTGTTCTAGTCAAAAGTTCGAGAGCTCTTCAGTGATGTTAGCAAATATGGTTATACAGGGCATTTAATCGTCAAGGAAACCTGGTAACAGCGCTGATCAGGCTCAACTTTCCTCACGGATTGCTGCTGTAACTGCTGACAGTGGAATAAGTCATTAGCGCTGATAAACACGTGCACTCTTGCTAGTGCAGAGTGGATGGAATGTTTCTCTGCGGCTATCCCCTCATATAGGTTTCTGTACATGCACACATTTATAAGAATACTGTAAAATGAAAACACAAACTTACCTTGCTTTAGAACAGGTGCTGAAAGTGACCCCCTTCTGCTTGCAAACATACCTCACATTGCATAAATAAACTATGCAACACTTTCTGAAGTTGGTTCATGGTAACTGAACCAATTATGCATGTTATTTCATTCTGCAGAGCTTTAGTGGTGCAAGGATTACTCTTGTAGACCTTTAACTTTAAGTTTCCCCAAAGATAAAAATTGCAAAAACTGAGATCTGTGGATCTGAGAGGCTGCAGTCCTCTGCTGATTATTCTGTCTTCACACACTTCCCATATTGCGACCATGGTTGCATTAGCCATATGTGCTGTAGCGCCATCTTGCTGAAAATACCCATATTGTCATCCTTCAGCAGTCAGCTGCTTGAAGAACAGATTCAGTATATCATTAATGCAGCAGTCACAGTTCACAGTTTCATGGAAAAATAAGGGGCCAATGATTCACCGCAGACTTACAGCACACCACACCCCCACCTTTTCACTATGTCATGGCACATGCTGTATAGTGTGAGGATTTTCATCGTTCCATATTCTTACACTGGTTTCCTGTGCTAAGCATATTAATGATTTTTGGGGACTGACCTGTAGTCATGTCTCAATATCCCGAACTTTTTCTTCAGTCAGCACAATCCTCTTCGATTGCTTCTTTATGTCACACACTGAACCTGTGGCCTGCCACTTTTTCACAAGCTCGAATACACACATGACTTTGTGGGAACTGGCGCATCAGGATATTTACGATGAAACTTACGGACACATTTTCTCTAAGTTTTTTCCTTGCAAAAGTTTTGACAATAAACACATGCTGTTCAATAGTGAACTTCATTTCAGTAAAAATGTCAGCCACCTATCGACATCTCTAACACAGACTATTAATGTGACTTAACTGCAGTGACAAGATTACGTCACCAGACGGCATGTGTTTATCAGTGATAATGAGTCATTCTGCTATCAGCAGTTACAGCAGCAATCTGTGAATAATGTTGGGCCCGGTCAGTGGTGTTGCGATGTTTCCTCATTGGTTGAATGCAGTGTACTACTTGAATTATGCATGTGCAATAATTCATCCAATTGTAATAAAACTCCATGTTTGCTACTGTCAGTACGACTGTCACTACTACTGCTACTGCAGTCAACATCGTTATCCTGAAATATTACTTGTTCAAAGGTTTCTTCAACTATACCCTCTTGTCCATGGTACGTGTTAAGAACCATTCTTCTTCTACTATTTCTAAGAATTTCTGATGACACAGTCAGTCTAAATCCTTAATTATAATACCTGTATACTTGCCAACAATCCACTGCTTTACATCCACTCAAATGATTCCAATTGGGTTTCAGGTGAAATGATAGTGATTCAATCTTACACAGTCTCAATAATGTCAGTAACATTAAATAACCAACATAAAAAATGATAACGTGGCAAAGTCGACATAGGATGTCCACAATCTGCTAAAATCCCATTGATGAGATGTTGCCACATGCCACACAGTTGAGTTTTCAACACGGACTCACCGAAGAGGATGTTCTTTTCAATTAATGGGGTTTTCATTTCCACTCTGATGGAGTAAAATGTTGGTAACTTATCTCCATGAATGTGATAAGATGTGGCATCAATAATTAGTACTAACTTGGGCAGAAAATTTTAAATTAGTAATGTTTCTAACCAGCATACATAACTGTTGCTGTCCATTTCATTGTAATAATAGCCTATTTTCTGTCCGAATATATATATACGATGGGGTACAAAAAGAAACTGAACTAATTTTTCTGTGGGCAGAGCTTTTGTAGTACCGCGTTTTGCCGCTATGAGCGCATAGAGCTAACATTCCTGAGTCGATAAGCCGACTACCGTTGCTTCAGAAGGTAAGGACTAGTTTCGGCAGAGTTTACAGTGACAACTGTTTTGTGTGATCGTCGTTTTTGCAATGGCTGATTTTCGCGAACAGCGTGCGGCGGTGAAATTCTGCTTTTTGCTCGGGAAAAGTGGAACAGAAACTCTTGAAATGTTAAAAACGGTGTACAAGGATGATGCTATGGGGAAAACTCAAGTGTTTGAGTGGTTTTCCCGTTTCAAAAATGGTGAAACGTCAATTGATGACAAACCTCGTTCTGGTCATCCTTCCATGGCCCGAACACATGAAAATGTTGAAAAAATTTGTCAAATCATCAAGGAAGATCGATGACGGACCACTGAAGAAATTGTGGAGCTGTCGGGAGTGACTTGGAGCTCAGTGGCCAGATTTGTGGTAGTGGGGTGACTGGTTTTTCCATCATGACAATGCCCCTGCTCACACAGCCCTGTCTGTATGACAATTCTTGACCAAAAATGGTATGACCCCTGTTCTTCACCCTCCATACTCACCCGACCTTGCTCCGTGTGACTTTTTTTTTGTTTCCTTTGAATGAAAAGAGACATGAAAGGAAAAAACGACGGAGGCGCTGTCAAGCATCTCAAAAGATGAATTTAGACAATGTTTTAAAAAATGGAATAAAAGGCTAGACAAGTGTATTAGTGTAAGTGGAGAGTACTTTGAAGGGGATTGAAGGTTTGTGCTTAAAATTTGAATAAATATGTTTAAAAAAAAATAAGATCGGTTTCTTTTGGGTACCCCCTTGTACATATCATGGATGAAAATCAGTGCAACAGGACCCTACAATACAACATAATGTAAGTGATTTTAATTATGTGACTCATGTAATTTTGTATATGTATATTGATATATCTATTTTCAAAGGGACTATTTCCACATCCTAGGTTTGTTACCTGTATGGATATATGGAAAATAAAGGAAATGAATGAATGAAGAAGTCACAAGTCCTTTCTGGAAATCCTAGTCTAATGCTTCCTACACCCAGGTCAGAAGAAACTTGGACTGAAATTATGAGCCTATTTAAAAACAAATGCTGCCTTACATTATCCCAATTGAGCTTGTCGGCACGGGAATCAAACCGAAGGCTATCTTTCTGAGGAATCTCTTTCTCTATACGCTTCACGAGCTCCATCAAATCTGCTTCTGGCCAGTCAGGAATATCTGCAATAAATACGATATTCCATTAGTCAGGAGTCAAAAGATGCAGGAGTCGATTCCATTTATTTGTTGCATGCATTGCTAAACAGCATGGCTATGATCATCCTAACTATACAAGTTGGGACATCTTGGACTTCATTACTTTATCACCACTTTCAGCAAACACCTCAGCAGTTACAAGATTTTGCAGAAGGTATATTGGAGACTTCTGATATACAAAGCAGTTGGTTGTACTACTCTGTCCAAAAAGTATCCGACCTTGGGCCGGCAAAACAAAGTTCTGTATCTGGGTGGTTACCATACCTAATCGCCTTCAAAGTAGGCCCCTTGTGATTCCACACACTTAGCCCAGCGGTCCTTCCATTGCTGGAAGCAATTCTGGAAGGCTTCTTTTGGATTGGCATGCAGCTGTGCCGTCACATTCTGTATGATGTCCTCGCGGCTGTCAAAACAGCAGCCATTTAGCGGTGTCTTCCATCTCAGGAACAGCCAGAAATCACAAGGAGCCATGTCAGGAGAGAAGGGAGCCTGGCAAACCTGCGGAATGCCATGCTTGGCCAGGAAACCCTGGATCAGGTGTGACGAATGAGCTGGGGCGTTGTCATGATGCAGTTGCCAGTTGCATGCGTCCCACAGCTCCAGTCTCTCGTGCTGAACTGCATCACGATAGTGGAGGACTTCTTGGTAGTACTCCTTATTCACAGTCTGGCCTAGTGGTGCATACTCATGATGCACAACAACCCAGTAATACAAAAAAAAACAGTCAGTATCACCTTCACATTGCTCTGAACCTGTCGTGCTCTTCTGGGCCTTGGGGATGTTGGATGCTTCCATTGTGACACCTGGACCTTGGTTTCTGGGTCATATCTGTACACCCACGACTCATCACCAGTGATCAGTCTTCAGGAACTCAGGATCCCTGTTGGCACACTCCAGCATGTCCTGTGCGACCTCAAGACGGAGGTGTTGCTGCTCTGGCGAAAGCAGCTTTGGCACAAATTTTGCCGCCACTCTTTGCATGCCCAAATCCTCAGTTAAAATTGTGTTTGTGGAACTTCTGCTGATCCCAACCTCATCAGCAACTTCACGGATGACCAAAGGATGGTCCTCCATGATCAGCGTCTGCACTTTTTCAATGACATCAGCATTTCAGCTCATTGACAGTCTCCCGGAACGCTGCTCACTGTCCGCCGACATACGGCCATGTTTAAAGTGGTTGTACCACTCTTTAATTTGAGTGACCCCCATTGCATCATCGCCGAAAGCCTGCTGAATTTTGTGAATTGTTTCCGCTTGGGTATCCCCAAGTTTCTGACAAAACTTGATGCAGCATCGCTGCTCCAAGCATTCTGTCCTCTTGAGTGAAACGAGAATGCGAAGAACACGTGTTACACCACTTCACTATCTAGCAGAAAATCACGCATGCGCATGAAAGACCCTTCTACCACTACGCTCAGTTTCCCCACCCCTTTGGCCACTACTTACAGCAGAAAAAGACAAAGTTGGATACTTTTTGGACATATGGTTTGTAATACATACAATTAGGGACAACAGATTTTTCAAAATACACATACAAAAGTTCTAAGGGATGACTGGTGATAGATCGGTGTTACATAATTTGTGTATGGAAATGCAAGAACGAACACTCATAAAGAATAAAGTTCCACTGTGGAACACAATTACTGTAAAAGATCTTCTCAGTACACAATATTAACCCATCAGATTAGCGTATAAAACCATTCCAAGTATGTTTTGCAGGAACTGAATGCTGACTTATAGAACCATTCTGTCTTGGTAGTTTACCATGTAGTTTCAACTTTACCTACAAGATGGTGATGTATAATTCTCAGGTATCTTAATGAATGTTTCTGCAACATGGCCACACATTACAATGTCCACATGAAAAATCTTGGTGACAGCAAAAATGGTGAAAAAAACTGTGAGTTTGAATGCTGGTAATACAACATAAAAATGACACGGTAGGCATGTGTAAGAGGATAACATTAAAGCTCTCCTTTGCAGGAATAGTGACTCTGGATGCAGCAATGATGAAATTATTACAAATGACAGTACAGTTTCCAGTGATGACAGAACAGAGAGAAGATGCCAAAACTGAATTGAAAGCAAACTAGGAGTGGAAGCTGGGCCAAAACAGTCTACAGAACATCATGTATCGTGCAATGTATGGAATAAATGCTTCCCTTGTAAGAAAATGGAGCAAGGAAGGAACTCATAATGTAGGAACTGTTTTAAGTATGAAGAAAAAATATATCTAATTCAAAACTACAAAACTAGATAACAATGATGAATGGTCTGGTTAGCAGTGGGCTGCCAGACCACTGACACTAAACGTATATGGAACAGTTTTCTCATCTCCATTCAATAAAAGCAAAATGTATTGCTTGGAATCAGTTCCATACACTGTATAATCTACATGCTACAGCATTTCTTAGCTTTATATCCACCAGACCAAGGAAGTGTGTATATCCACCCTTGACTATGTGCCTCAGAACTCCCATCACATATGCATTATCAATGAGAAGAGACAGAGAGTAGAGTTCTGTTAATAATTCCAGTCATGGGGTTGCATTTATGCATGATCTGACTTCTAGACCAGGAGGTAAATAGGCTGCTAAGTGTTATCTTCAAGAACATTTTGGCTGTAAAGTGGAGAGCTCAAAAAGACGTTCACATCTTGTCAACCCTTCACACAGCAACAAGCGAATTTTTAAAAATAATAATACGAAGGCTATTCATAAAGTAAGCTTCATTTATTTTAGGCAACTAATGTAGAAGCAGGGGAGAGCTTGCACACATGACATGACTCACTGCCTTGTAAACAATCAAACAACTGGTCACCTACTGTTTGTTCTGGTCTCTACAGAGTGAGTTATGATGTGTCCTGCGATTGATAATCCTGCTAGCTTGAAATTCACAGTTATCATAGGTTTTCTTGGCAAAAACATGAGTACTGCAGAAATCCATCATGAATTATGTGCTGTGGTTAGAATAAAATGTAATGGGTGAAGGTACTGTAAGACAGTGATGCTTAATATTCAAAGAAGGGCTGATGCACTTTGCTGCATGATTTATACTCATGCAGCAAAGTACACCACATAAAACAGACAACACAACATTAACCATTGGCATCCGACAATGTGAAAGAGTTCATTTTCTAGAAGTTAACATAATGATAGCAACACAACGGTTTGACACAGCAAGTAACAGAAGAATTTGGTGTAGGCTATGTGTGGTCTCCTACAACAACAGACATGAAGCTCATAAGCAGCTTACAAAGTTTTTTATAATCAATTTTAGATTTAGTTTTGACCTAACTGTTAAATTTGTTTTAACCTAATAGTTATTTTTAATGTTTAATCACATGTATGATTCTTGTTTGAATCAATGTCTGGTCTAGTTTAGTCTAGTCTAGTTGATGAGCTGAATATATATAAAGTAACTTTCTTGAACCATATGTATATAAATGGGAACGCGAGCGTTGCAGTTCAGTGGTTGAGTGTGTGAGATTTGCAGCACCTGAGGATGGCCCATTTGGGTAGAAACATGTAGTGCTATACCGTATTTACACATGTATAGGCACAATTTTCAGACAGAAATTATAGAAAAAATAATTTTCTTGGAATATTATTTCAGGAGTATTACACCCTGTATTACTGTTTATGAATATAATTTTTTTTAAATGAAGTGTGATTTCAAATATTTCGAATATAAGCCGCACCCCAGTTTTCCTCTTGAATTTCTGGCAAAAAATGTGCAGCCTATACATGCGTAAATATGGTATATGTTAATAGACAATTGTTGTGTTGATGGTGGAATTTGTATATGTTGATTGTATACACGCAACTGAATGCAAACGTTAAAATTACTTTCCCAGTACTACATTGTACAGTGAGAGGATACATAACTACAGTCTTTTACTTAGTTGATATGGCAATACACGAAAGGATATGACCAAGAAAAAGATACATTTCACTGACTTCAGTATATGGGTTAAAGTTTGAGGCAAAATATTACTCTTTCACAAAGCAGAGTAGGTGGAAGACTTCTACTAATTCACAGTTCTTCAAGGCTGCAATTAAAATCTGGGGCAAGCAGTTTGGCACCTACATCAACAGTTTCAGTCAAGATCTTGCAAGGTGTCCAAGAGATGCCACATTCATTGCATCTGGAGGGCTGCTTCAAATCCTACCACTCTTATGGAATAATGAACCAATATAAAGCTGAGGTTTTCCTCTCAATGCAACATATATTCACTAATGTGAACCTAAATTAATATATAGATTCTGAATATTTATATGGTGTCAAACCCTCACAACTTGATTTTTAGATACAGTATTCCAGTCCCAATGCCTTTTCTGTAAGAGAAAACCTAAAAAAAGGATTTTTCAATTCACAAACCAACAACAAACAGGTAAACTCACCAACATTTGACTGATTTGTGTGATGTGTCTGGCCTGCATCATCGTTACCATCATCGTCATCATCGTCAACATCATAAACTTCAGTTTTGATAATGGTGTCTCTTGCATCTTGTGACTTTCTGCCCCGTGACCCAGCTATGCTGCTCCTGGAAGACTTATTAGCTACTGAGGTAACACTGTGGCTTGTGCTTGCACCATCACTCAATCGCATCTTCTTGCTCGCAGATTCTGTTCCTTCTGCTTCAAGGGTTAGGGGCCGCTTTTTTTTAGAGACCATTGTCACTATGGGATCAGAGGGATTACTAATTTATGGTTTAAATCTTCCATGATGTGTATGTATTGACCGTCTTCTAGTGCACACAATCTCACTTGTCACTTCACTACATGTTTCGGCATCACTGTGCCATCCTCAGGTGTGTTATTTACGTTAAACTACTGTCCTGCTCGCCATCAGGTGTCGTTTATAAAATGATTTAAAATGTATATTCGTCATGTACTATAATAAACGACACATGATGGCGAGCAGTGCAATAGTTTAACGTAAATAACACACCTGAGGATGGCACAGTGATGCCGAAACATGTAGTGAAGTGACAAGTGAGATTGTGTGCACTAGAAGACGGTCAATACATACACATCATGGACGTGAATCAGTGCAACAGGACACTAAAATACAACATCTCACTGAGTACAATTTGTTGAAATAAATCACCTGAATGAAAATATCCAAAATACATATATATATATATATATATATATCACCCTTGAGAGACACAATACATGGGGTACCACAGGGGTCAATTCTGGGACCACTACTGTTTCTTCTATATATAAATGATCTCCCACTAAATGCACAAGGTGCAGAAATGGTATTGTTTGCAGATGATATTAATGTACTTGTTATTGATAAAGATAAAGATGTAGCTCAACAGAAAATAAATAAGATCATGAATCAGCTTGAAACATGGTTTCATGTAAATAACCTTTTAATAAATATTAAAAAACAGTTGCTATGTCATTCCATCTTAGTAAAAATAGGTTTGTAGTTATACTGCAGATACTCTATAATAACTTGGAAACTGCTTATTCATCGGAACTGAAATTTTTAGGTATAGATATTATAGAAAACCTTAAATGGAATACCCACATCAACTCATTATGTTCAAAACTTAGTAACACATCCTATATAATTAAATCTCTAAGAGGAGTTTTGAGTCCAAATATGTTAGAGGCATTTATTTTGGAAAGTTTCAATCGTTACTGAGATATGGAATAATATTTGGGGGGGGGGGGTTGAAGGTGATAGTATAAAGGTATTTAAAATGCAGAAGAGGGTGTTGCAAATAATTAGTGGACTTGGTAAACAAGAGTAATGCAGCCAATTTTTAAAGATTATGGCATCCTCACAGTCACATCTTTGTATACCTTAGAGGTATGTTACATAAAAAAGCACAAAGCAGATTTGATCCAAAATATAAATATTCATAGTTATAATACAAGAATAAAAAAAGATTTTCATGTTCAATTCTGCAGAACTACATTATTTAAAAAAGTGTGGTAAATATGGGGATAGAATTGTAAAGTAGGGTGCCAAAATAAAAAACTTGGTGGGTTTTTCAGCTTTTAAAAAATACTTAATATCATTTTTATTGAAAAATTATTTTTATATGATAAATTAATTTGTTAGTTTTAATAAAAAAGGGGAGGGTGCAAGTACTTATGTTTGGATGTCATAGCCATTCATGAGCTGTATATAGTAGTTTGTATATTTTTTTAAATATTGTATTTATATATTGCTTATGATTGTAACAAATGTTGGTAGTATGCTTGTAACTTTGTAGGTTTATTTCATTAAATTATATTACAAAATGACTTGTCCAAGTGTTACTATGTAGCAAAATGGATGAAATAAAATTCAATACAATGCAATACAATTCTTCTGGTTCAGAATAGGGATTAATGGTAGCTTCTACGCACACAATAATGAACCTTCAGATTCCATAAACATTCCACTAACTTCTCAAGACAGACTCTACTCCAGGGAGTTAGTTATGAGACTGAGAAATGAATTATAGCAGTTCAAACATTTTTAAAATCTTACAGGACATTAATACAGACAAGCATAGCCCCGCACAGTTTCTGTCTATCTATAATAATATAGCAGCCTCTGTAGTCTAGGGGTAACATTCCCACCTCATGACTCAAGGTACGCGGGTTCAAACCTGGCGGAGGTCGTGGAATTTTTAAGGGCAGAAAAATTCAGGGAACAAGTCCTCCGGGAGGGACTTCAAGCTGTGTGTCCTGTGTCATAGCTTTACGGCACGTAAAAGATCCTCATGTCTCTAGGAGACCTCTGAGCAAAATTAGNAGGCAGATACCTACCTTCTTCCTCAACACAGAGGGTTCCCCACATCGACAAAACTGCAACTAATAGTAGAGTGAATTTACCGACTACACAACACGTTTTTTATTATTATCACTACATGTTTCGACCTCAAGAGGTCATCCTCAGGTGTATGAACACGGCTGTATAATTACACGTGGTCACATTCACTTTTCACTCATTCGACCCTGTATCTTATCCAGATTTACGCTCACTAATATATCGAGTTCTTTTTATAAAACACAGGTTAAAATTATTATTATAATTTAATTGTTAAAAGTTAAAAGTTTGTGAATCAAAGTTCAATACATGTCACTGGTTACACTTTCACTTGTTTTTACAGTCTCATTTTACTTACGCTCACAACTTCGATTCACGAACTTTTAACTTTTAACTGTAATTATACAGCTGTGTTCATACACCTGAGGATGACCTCTTGAGGTTGAAACATGTAGTGATAATAATAAAAAACGTTTTGTGTAGTCGGTAAATTCACTCTACTATTAATTAAACACACAACAGGATGCAAGAAATGATTAAAACTGCAACTGTCTAACAGTAACAAAATCTGGTCTTAGACCCCAGAAGAGGCTTGACACCAAGACTGACTGGTCAATTGACTGTAGGTCATAACCCGAATTTGACTGAAGTCAGTCAGAAGTTGACATCAGACAGTTATGAGTCTGCAGTTGCAGCTGGTGGTTGGCTGCATTCACAAAAGCAGAGGAATCTCTACTGTTAAAAAACCTCAAACAAGCAATGACCAGTGAAGAGAGAACAAACTGAGATGCCTCAGTATTTGCTATAGTGATACATAGAGTTTGTAGACTGGTGAGTGTTATAGTTATTTGTAGTTACATGTTTGTGTTCAATAAATCCAATTATCAATCCAAAACCCATGTCTATTCATTAACATGTGACAATACTAAAACACATTAGCATGAGAGGACCAGATATTTCGAATAACTTAATTTGCTGCGACCATCACCAAATTACTATTCTGATAGAAAATGTTGAATTAGAATCTGTTTATGTATTCATTATTTTGCACATAATGTTTATGAATACTTTATTTTTTATTGTTATTTTAGCTTTATTAATTGTATTTAAGGTTGATACTTCTTTTCTTACTTCACTGAAGCATGAACTTCAGATCATGTTCATAAATGAAATAACTACTGAAGTGCATATGTCCTGTATACACATATTTTGATCTACAGGATAAAATAAAAAAAGTAATGAATGCTTCAAAATACCCATGTTCCACCAAAGAAACTTACCGATGAAATCGGCATGTAATCATGCAATGCTGTTACATGAAGCCTTGAATATGATTACAAAATACGTCATTCATGAACTTTAATTCGACCTCATAAAACTGTAATTACTAGGTGATAAATTTTGGATGTAACTCACAAAACAAATCACGATTATTATTATTATTATACCTAACACAAAATAGACAACAGTATACAATTTTATTATTTGCACGTAAAAAGTCTGAAGCCGCCAGTGTGCACCGTAATCAGACGCTTTCTCGATCGGCCCTCATCTTGTGACACTACCGTAGCTTCCCCGGTCTCCAGCCCGGGTAAAACAAGCGGCATGTAGTCCGAGGCCAGCCGAAGTTACCGACCCACAACGGACGGCAGAGACGGGGCCGGGGCGACGGGTTCGCTTGCCTGTTTGCCTCGCACGTCACCGAGACCACTCACTCACGACATGGCGGCGATCCCCCCATTACCCGCCGCAATCACTAAAACGGCCTCGCCCGCATTCCGCTTCCGTCGTGTCGACCTACACGCAACAGAACTTGTTAATTTATCTAAGTATTTACCTCCATAACTAACAATATAATCACATCAAAGTAATGAGGAATAATCACAGATTCCGTTAACATATTTATATAGTGTACAGGTCAGCTGAAACAGTGTGTCGAGCAGAAAATATTCCATCGTACGCAGCGGAATATGGTTGCCGGCTACTACAGCTGCGACTGCGGCCAACGAAATCAGTGAGGCAGCCATCTTGAGCAATAGCATATAAAAGTTAATATTCCCACAAAACTCAACAGAAAAGTGGCAAATATAATCAAAATACTTTATAGGAAAACATCCACTTGCACGAACAACATATTAATACTAGTATAACCGAAATAAACAATAACATACAATTTAAGTTTACCAGTACGGATCTTCTCACTTAACACGTGTGATGGGATACGCGCTTCCAATGACACCAATGTTCCAAACAAAATTCGCTAATATCACATGTATTACCATTCTGCATTATTGGTTTTGCTGTATTGTATGTGCATATGTATATATATTAAATGCATCTATATATGAATGGTATTGAATGTATAAATACATAAGCAATTCAAATTAATATTCACTGTTGATACTTTTATGCCTACGAATGTAATATTGGCGAACATGTATTCTGACACTACAACGCAATCGAGACCTTCCTCAAAATAGGCATATGATTGGTTAAATAAAGGACAAAGAAATCTTATTGTTTCCACTGTTATTGAAATGTTTACCCGCCGTAAATTTGAAAATGACGGTGACATTACATACAATTAATCGAAGCATATAGCCCTCTTAGCCTTCACGCATGACTCTCTCTTGTCGCTCTTGACCCAGGAATCATTGATGATGGTGTATTATTCTTCCTTTCACTCGATTATGACTTATGGACTAACATTTGGGGGAAATTCTTGCCATAGCAACATAATTTTTAGGTTACAAAAGAAAGCTATTAGAATTATTATGGGGATTAGAGGTAGAGAGTCATGCAGGAAATATTTTGGAGAACTAGAAATAGTACCACCAGAACATCAATACATATATTCACTTTCACTGTGATCAACAACAGACATAATTTCAAAGTGAATTATGAGATTCACAATATCAATACTAGGACTAAATCTGATATGCATCACCCTTTGTGTCATCTGTCAGTCTTTCAGAAGGGAATTTATTATACTGGGATTATGGTGTTTAACAGCTTACCTGTCACAATAAAAGATCGGTTCCATAATACAAAACAATTTAAATTGGAACTGAAAAACTTCTTGCACTCCCATTTATTTTATACATTGGATACTGATGTCGGAAGCAGCGTCATCAGCAGCGACTTGAAGCACAGAGCAAATGATGCTCGAGATGGTTCAAGTTCGTATAGCAACAGGCGTGACCAGAGTGGTTTGAACGGCTGTTGTACTGCGATGTGGAAAGCAAATGGAAAAACTACCACATTATCACTTTTCCTGGATAGTCTCTTTCCAAAAACAGAAGATCGCATTAAGTGGAGAAACTGTTTTGGAAGAGACTGTGGACCTGTCGTCTGACAGATTACTGATGATGATGATGATGAGTTTTTTAAATATAGGACGAACTGAACCTTTTATAAAGCTGAATATAAGGTATCATGTGTTGTAAGACATTCATTTGATACTTGTATATGCATTTCCAAAATGTGAGCTCAGTAAGGTGCTGATAAATTGCTCATATTGTCAAGGTATTAAATTATTTTACTGTTGTTCTTTTAAGAATGTGACTATAGAAGGACTGAATTTGTTTTCAGAACTATCATATATATATATATATATGTGTGTGTGTGTGTGTGTGTGTGTGATGTTTTATACCATATGGCTGTTAATTGTATGAGTGATGAATTATGCATGTTTGTTGAATTGCTAGTATTTAATTGTTCTTTTGTGAATGCAGATGTAAGAGGACTATTTCCAGTTCTCAGAAATATTAGTTGCCAAATTACTGAATTATGTTTAATTTGATTTGTTTC
Organism: Cryptotermes secundus; assembly: GCF_002891405.2. NCBI lineage: Eukaryota > Metazoa > Arthropoda > Insecta > Blattodea > Kalotermitidae > Cryptotermes > Cryptotermes secundus. The sequence goes on from NW_019734351.1 coordinate 1,236,439, forward strand.
ATTCTGGTCCATCATACTAAAAATATTATAAAAGGATAAAACAGTTCCATCCAGTGTGACTGGTGAAGATTTTTCTTATTTCAATTCTTCATGCCCTTGCATTTTTCAGTCCTTAGAGACCATCGTCATATATACACATATATATTTTAACACTCAGAACACCTATCGTAATAGTGGTTTCCAGACTGTATCAATGTCCCTCTGATGATGGTCTCTAAGGACCAAAACCTGTAAGGGCATGAAGAATTGAAATAAGAAAAATCTTTACCAGTCACACCGGATGGAACTGTTTTATCTTTTTGTAATATGTATAATTGTTGTAACTTTTATGAATTCTGTTGTAGGATGACTGGTTCTGTGTTCGGAACTAATATATTGTCACGTGTTGGGTGTATAACGCGACAAATAACTTCACACTATATTGGATATAGCGAATTTTATTTCACACTCGCTCTTACAATCACACCAATTTACAATCTCACAACTACTGCTATCTGCAGTATTACAATTACTTGGCCTGCGAATGCTAGACTACAACTGACTGGTTGACTTCCTGGCTAACTCGTAAGTAACCCTTGAATAGTGTTCGCTGCTCCTTATTTAGCCCCATTACGGACAACACAGAAAACAGTTACGTAATAGGCACCACTGTTGTCTGACGCTGTGTTTGCCGATAGCCTAGCAGCACTGTCGGGACTTGTTTACTGCTGAGTAGCAACGGTGGCATCCCGGGTTACGTCACCGTGGGAGTGGGCAGGGTGTTGACTGGCCTATTACGGTAGCAACGGCAACACATCGAAGGTGTTACGTCACCACTGGCGGGGGACGGGGTGTCCTGCATAGCACAAATACGACACAGTATGTATGTGACGTGTTCTGTATCCAATGGCTTAAAAATATATAAATTTAGGATACAGGGTTTCTTTTGGTTATTGCATTGCTGCAAGTGGGATGACGTACTGTATGACTGATGTGTATGAAATCTGTAGGTAGTTAAGTTATATAGTATACTTGACTCATGTACGATATGCATATTATATTAATATGTAGTTACTGACTTGTTCTATATCCAGAGGTTGTATCTCCAAATATGGATTCTTGGAACAAATAAACTGATTGACTGACTGATTGATTGATTGAATAGTTCGGATGAAGGCTGGCGTTTTGGAGAAACATATTGTCTCCATGTTCAGGGTCGAAGAGCGTGCCAAGCAAGAAGCAGACCACAAGCCAACATCGTTTACTTTTGTGTTAGTATCTGTCTGTATTATGCGTGATGTACACTATAATTTGTATACTTCCAGTTAGTGTTAGGGAATTGGGAAAACAGCTACAGAAACGAAAGAATTAGGATATTTCAAAGTAACAACGATGAAAGGAACAATCAGGAAGACCTGTGTTTTTAAATTTTAAATGTTAAACTAAGTACAGTGTGACAGATACATGAGTAATACACGTGATGATGGCCGTTTGTGGCCGAAACATGTAGTGTGTAGGGGAGAGCAAAACGAAAGACTTATAATATATGGTTTGCATTGAAGACAGAGTTCGTAATCATGTATCAAATTTCAAAGTAATAAATATGATATTCAGGGTTGACTGCAGCATGGACATTAAGTATTTCTAGATCTATGTATTAACTGCAGTATTTAATTATTTGTGCCACCTGTCTTACACATTCTCTCTCCATCCATGAAGTGCTTTGTTTCACTTCAGTTTCTTAATACCAAGACAGTTGGTAGGACTCCTTGGATGGGGGATCAGGCCATCACAAGGCAGCTACCTACACAGGACAACACAGACACAGAATAAACACAGGCAGACATCCATGCCTTGAGTGGGATTTCAACCCACAATCCCAGTGTTTGAGTAGGCAGACAGTTCATGCCTTAGATCCTGTAGACTGTGCAGCCACTGTCATTGGCCCTCCAATCCATTACTGCCAATAATCTTGAGTTCAATGTACAGGAAAGCACTGTAAAATGAAATGTTCCATGCGCTTCATAAAGTACTGTAAAGGAGTATTATCACTTGTTGTCTTTTTGTTCAAATTACTATGTGATCCTGAAGATGGAAGAAGTTTTTTCCTCCAAAATGTAAGGCGTCTTCTCAACTACATATTATTACAGCTAGGAGAACCCTATTCTTCACAGTCACCACTATGAGAACCTCAAATGCAAAATTTAAATTGTTTTATACTCCATTCCAGAAACGTTTCTTATTGTGCATACCAGCAAATAATGTCAAAAAATAAGTTAAAACTTTTAAGGCTCAGGCTTCTCAGTCTTATGTATATGCACAGTGGTGCAGTATCGTTAAACAGAAGAACAAATGGCACAAAAATTTACCCATCTTCTCTTTTTAACAACTAACATGAATTTAAATTCCAAACTACAAAACAAATTTTTTGTTAATTTATTTAACAGAGAGTTCGAGCTGAAATTCACATTTTCATGCTACAGCAATAACAAATGAACGCATAATCATAAATACAGCAACCACAAATTTCAGATGTCTTAAATAAATGTTCTCAGGAAAATATCTACCTAAAATGGCTATTCAGGATATAACACAGGTGTGCCAGGAGGAAATGTCAGTATTCTGGGAGGTCATAGTATCAGTCATTGTAAGCAAAAGGTTGTATATGTACATGTATCCTATTAATGGTTTCTGAGATGGAGCTTTTTCACTATACAGTTTTAAAATTGTTAATAAGAAAGAGATATCATACCGTCTCTAATACCAATATTTATTATTCAAGTGACAAAGTTGGTACAGTTTACCTAGTATAATATTGTACATTTCCGAAAATCCCACTGTCAACTCAAGTGATGACATGACATGTTGCTCGTCTCTACAGTGTACATAGCTCTATCTCGGAAACCATTTAGAATAGGACACATGTACACATGCACTTTTTTGCTTAGAATGGCTGATACTATGACCTCCCAGAGTACTGACCTTCCCTCTTGGGACATTCTGTATAAAGATAAACTTTTTATGGGATTTATAACAAATAAATTCCATTCAGCTGTTCTTGAGTTGTTACATGTGGACAGACAGACAGATGTTGCAAAAGTAAGAAACTCATTTTACAACTCTCCCTTCCAGAAATGTTGAAATACGCAGATGTAGAGTAAACGACCACTGGGATAAAAAAGTGACATAAAGGCTTATAATGCTTGCAGGACAATACAAAAAAAAGCAGTGAATACTATATTACAAGAAGAAACACACTAGTAGAAATATCAATAATGATAACAGCAAAAATAATAATTTATTTGTATAAAATAAAAATACATTTAATTTCTGCACATATTAGAACTTGTTGAGGCACTGGAGGAGAATGTTACGCAGTCGAAGACGGAGTTGCTCGTCACCCTCACAGAAAATATGTGTTGACGAGTCTTCCACCTGAATCAGTGTGTCTTCATTTTGCTGGAAGCAGAGGAAGCATGGTCTAATCAAAGATCAAACCTGTCAATTCACTTCTGTCTATTTTATACCGGGACACAGAAGGGCCATTTCAGAAGTCACTTGTGTCGTGGCAGTTGAGTGACTACAGGCAGGGTTTGGATTGGTAATTGGATGTACTGAACGCTCACAGATCCGTGATTACAAGTAATTATAACTGTGACACTAATTCACAACTTTCAGCTCACTAAAGCACAGACTTAAGTCTTCTCAGCCTGCTGTGACTTCACCAGTCTTCTAGTAATGGCTTCCAATGGCTGATGTTCCCATTCGCCTGGGTTCCCAAACTGTACCTGGCCTCAGCTACAGCAACTCTCAACTAACTGACTGACTCTGACTGTCAGTCAGGGTTACATTACAAATGTCTCTAGACTTGTCCTGCTTATAACATCTCGGCATGGACTGCATAGAAAACACTGCTTCAAATTATGGCTGTATGCAATTGCTGCCATGGAAACATGCTTGTTTGCGAAGCCATTACTCAGTAACAGCTGTCTCTGCTGGCTTCATAGTTCTTGCCTTCAGCAAACATGACACAATGCTCCCTCCTTAAGGCTATTCTTCCTGAGTAGCTTACAGTCAAGGTGATAAGGAGGACAACTGAAGCAAGAATTCAGAATTGTACGGGAATCTGTGAAGAGACGACATGGTCAGCATAGTTAAATAATCTCCACTGTTAAGATCTGTTATGGGAAAACCAGTGAAAGCAGGCTGAAGACTTAGTATGTGCTGTAGTAATTGGTAAAGTGTGCAAATGAGTGATGGCGCTAGAATTACATGTAGTCACGAGTTGTGTGGTAAAGTGGTCAATATATCAAATCTCCAACCGAAAACCCCGTCAAGAGTCACTCTTAACATATGAAAATACACATATACATATATACTCTTCAGTCACACACTATATACTTCCTTCCACAGTGCAACCCATTTATTATCTCCCTCTCCTCACTACAAATTTCAGCTGTATATGGCCATCATCAGGTGTCTCTATTAGCTAAAAATGTGTAGTACGTATATGCAACTGCCTAATCCCACTTTCATAACATGACTGGGGGTCTGTGTTGATATATGTGTCATTCACATGTAGGTTGTCTTTACTGATTTTATAAATGTTATACCTTTCCAAGGTATTCAAATGTTTTCCCTTCACTTCCACACATGTACAACCACTCAACCACTATGCTGTATTGTAGCATCCTGTTGCACAGTGTCTACTATTTATTCATGTGTTTACTGCCGTCTCATGTACATCTCACACTACAAGTTTTAAAATTTTAGAACCCTCAACTGTTTCAAGTTGTATATTGTCATGTGTTGGGTGTGTGACATGCGACAAATAACTTCACTCTGTCTTGGATGTAGTGAATTTATTCCACACTTGCTCTTACATTTACATAATTACTGCCATCTGCAGTATCACAATTACTTCTCCTGATGGAGTCACTTCCATGCACTCAATACAACTCAACTCGTAGCTGCTGGACTTCAATTCATACTGGATACTAGTAACTGGCTCAATCCTCACTCACACTACTCCTGAATAGTGTTCACTGCTCCCTATCTAGGCTCAACAGAGACAACATAGAGAACACACTGCTGCTTGGCAACAGATTTCAGGTATTGTTGTCAGGTGTTTCTACCTATGCATTGCCTAGCAATAGTTGCTGCATGGACTCACCTGTTGCGTGACATCACAGTATAGTGGGGAGGGGTGTTTATCGAGCGTTGCGTAAGGAATGGGGGTACATGACGTCACTCATGGAAACACAGAGTTCACGTGACCCCTACTTTCTGTTGTGCCATCCACGTTACACTGCTCCCTTCTAAAGGTTGTTTATCCCGAACAGCCTAACGGTACATCTCTGTTCCTTTTCTTTCAAGGCTGTGCTTGCTGCATCTTCTTTTGGTTTGGCTACTCCTTTTGCAGCGACTATTCTCCAGCTGTTACATCCGCTCCCTTCTTAAGATTGTTCGTCCCAAGTAATTCCATGGTCCAGCGTTCGTCGATCTGTTGTATCACGTTCACTCCTCAGGTACTCATTCATGCTGGGAAGGCCGGTGTTTCTACATTACCGGTTCCTCCTCTGCTTGCAGTTTCTTTTTCCATTTTGGAGGGGGCTGACCCCTCCACAAGGTCCTATCCTTGCCTTGTTGTAGGCTGACAATAGTTGCTGCACGGACTTGCCTGTTGCATGACATCATGGCCTAGCGGGGAGAAGTGTTTAACGAGCCTTGCGTAATGATGGGAGGAGTGGGAGTACATGATGTCACTCGTGGAAATGCAGAGTTCACGTGATGCCTACTTCCTGTTGGGCCATCCACGTTACAATATTTTTATTTAACTTGTCTATTGCACAACATGTTTCAGCCTATTTGGCCATCACCAGGTGCACTAAAATTACTGGAGAAATTGCTATACTTTTGTACACTGTCATAACTTGTTTTTACATGTTTTCCTAATTTTCATAATTTAATTTTAAAATCCGAAATATAATTTATGAGCAGCATGTGTTGTATAGACTGGTATATTTTTGCGGTGATGTATGTTTTTCCTTCCATTTTGCCATGTGTAGATGTAACCATCGATAGTTATAGCCAGATAAGTGGTAACTGAAAGACATTTATTTCATGTGTTTCGTGGTGAACTAGGTAATGACTATTAAGATGCTTTGTTGCCAGTTGAAGAGAAGAAGAGGTCAGGTATTTCTGATGAAGTATAGACAACCTTTGACAAAATCATTCTCTCTACATAACAGGATCACTTAGTGCACACTGTTATTCTATCAACTTTAGTATCTTAGAGAATGCAGCTGTCCTTGAAAACTTTTAAAGTTGATGTGGTTAGGTATACTTCATAAATATTCCTCTTAACAATTCCCTGTTCAAACTTAAAAGGGCTTTATGCTACATGGTCTCCAATTAATGATGCTTCAAATATCACAATTTCTTGGCAAATCAGGTGGATTTAAGAGGGAAATTTGCAGCAGCATGGCAGCACTGTACATTAAAAGCTCAGTCTTGGAACTTTATGTCAGTGTTTCAGAATCTTATTTACGAGGTCATTCCCAGTCAGAGATATCATATGAATATGGACTCAATTCTGATTGATTTGCTACCATGGATGTAGTTATGGTGTACGTGAACAAGCAGGCACAAACAGGTTCAAACACAAGCTTACTCTCTAGCATCAAATGTAACTAAACATGCTGTTTTCATTTTCAAATGAACAATATCCTAATAAGCATTTTGTACATGACTGTGAAAGGGTAAAATTTTGTTTCTACAAGCCCCTGATTGTATGAAGCCACTGAAAAAAGAACAGAAATGTTTCTACAAAATATAATCTGACCACCAACAAAGAAATTCAATCCATGTAACCCAAAAGTGTTTTTCAACAATAAAAGCGGTGGTATGATGCATTAGGATTGTTGTCATTTCTACTGTAAAGACAGGAGACTGAATTCGGGTAATGCTTGCCGCCATTCAATCCAGAACCTTCTGTATTTTCATCTTGTGTCTAAAAATGTAAAAATTAGAACATACAAAACTATAATTTTGCCTGTGGTTCTGTATGGGCATGAAACTTTGTCTCTGATATTAAGGCCGAACATAGACTGAGGGTGTTTGAGAATAGTGTGCTGAGAATATTTGGACTGAAGAGGGATGAGGTGACAGGATGTTGGAAAAAAACTGCATAATGAGGAGCTTTATCACTTGTACTCTTCTCCAAGTATAATTAGAATGATCAAGTCAAAGACGAAGGGATGGATAGAGCATGTAGCATGAATGGGGAGAAGAGGAATGCATACACAATTTTGGTTGAAAAGCCAGAAGGAAAGATTTGAGGTTTTCACGGCGGTGACTATGAAGAATGCCGTTTTCTGTGATGTGGTGCCATGTAGATCTTATGTGAACTTATGTTTCGGAGGAATGTATCGCCTCCATCTTCAGGGTACAAAAACCCGTGAGCAAGGAACCAGCAGCCACCTGCTCATGGATTTTTCTACTCCAAAGATGGAGGCAATACATTCCTCCAAAATGTCAGTTCATACAAGATGTACACGGCGTCACATCCAGAAAGATGGCATTCTTCACTAGGAATACCAAGACATAGGTGGTTAGATAAAATTAGAATGTATCTTAGAAAGACAGAATTGGGCAGAATGGACTGGATTGATCTGGTTCAGGACAGGGACCAGTGGAGGGTTCTTGTGAACATGGTAATGAAACTGTGTTCCATAAAATGTTGGGAAATCCTTGAGTAGCTACACAACTGGTGGCTTCTCAAGAAGGGTTCATCTCCATAGATTTGGTTGGTTTGTCTATTGTAAAGAGAGTGGCACACATTTTCCAAAAAGAGCAAAGATAAAACTAATAAAATGTGTGAACATGGTTGAAGCAATTATCCAAGAGCTTAAACAAACAGTATTAGTTAATATTTAAACTACTTGGTACTTTCATCCTCCAAGCCCCAATCAGGTGTTTTGTATACTATCATAAGTTATGAAATTTTTAAGAATGAAAATCCATAGGAATACTTTTCAAATCTCCTCTACCATTATTTTTGTGTTTACCATTCTATGACTAGTGTCATGGGCATGAAGATTTTTTCTTGTGCTTTAGTCATACAATATAATTTTTTGACATCATCAAATGCATGATGCATCTGAATGTGTGAAAGAAAAGGGAATTTTACATTCAAGGAAGTATGGTATATTCTTTTCTCTCCACAAATTCTCTTTATATCATCGCATTCAGACAAGGAAGCCTTTTTCTGACTTCCTTGCAGCCATCACTATAAATAAATAACCCACAAGATAACAAAGTATACCAGATGAATGATGTAGCCACTGGCAACCTGCTCCACCTTGGCATCAGTGATCCCTTCCTGGGTAATCTTCTGGATGAATTCATCAATATCGAGTGATCCCCACGTGTAATTACTTGGTTTCTTGTTCAAAATATCTTCCACAAGACGAATTCGCTTCTTACCCACTGTGCTAACAGCTTTTGGTTCTCCGACTTCTAAAACCTGTACCAAAACAATATCAACAGTTCTTGTTTGATATTCAAGTAAGAGTGAAAGTAATCTCATATACTGGCACTTGAAGTTGATCCAACATGTAAGTTCACATTTTTACACTTTTTGCAAAAAAGGAATGCTTGCAGGAGACAGATTATCTTTCTATCCACTTGACCATATGTTTAATTTCCCAAACTATTTAGTGAATTTTCATGAAAACAACTTTGAAAGCTGTCAAGTAAAGTACTTATGATACATAATGGTGCAATATAACCTGTATCTTATGAGGGTCAGTCAAAAAGTTCCTGGAATGATGGTATAGCACTCTAATGGTAGGACATACGGCATTGTTTACCTAATCACCTTCAAAGTAGGACCCTTGCATGCATACACACTTGCTCCATCAATCCCGCCATTGTTGAAAGCAGTGGTGGAAGGCTTCTTTAGGAATCTTCCGGAGCTCAGCCGTCACATTCGATTTGATGTCCTCCATGGTTGCAAAATGTGTCCACTTGATGCCCATTTTCAGAGTAGGGAACACCCAAAGGTCACTTGGAGCGAGATCCGGAGAGTACGGTGGTTGAGTGAAGACAGGAATGTTTTTCTCAGCGACGAATTGCTGTACAACAAGCGATGTGTGGCTCGGTGCGTTATCGTGATGCAGAAACCACTGTCCCTGCCACTTGTCACGCCACTTCCTCCGAACCGCATTGTGTGACCTCTACAAAACTTGCACGTAGAAATGGCCAGTAACAGTACCAACTTCTTGCTTCAACTCCGTGATGGTCATTCATCGATCACATCAAATCAGTTGTCATATTTTTCCAATCATTTCTTCGGTTCTGGATGTCGAAGGTCTCCCGCTGCGCTGGTCATCCTCTAACGCCTCCTGCCCATTCTTAAACCAGGAAAACCAGTCATAAACTGTGGATTTCTTTAGTGCAGTATCACCGTAACCTTACTGCAGGGCTGATAACATCTCTGAAGCAGATTTTCCCAATTTGCACATGAACTTGATGTTTGCACGCTGTTGAAACAGCGACATTGTGCCAAATGACCAACACTCATGTCTAATCCAAATGGAACAGTAATGACACTGCACACTGAAACCTGTCCAGACCTGTTGCGGTTGTGAGCAGACATGCTGAGCTTCCCACCACAACAGTGTGCGCGCTATCTTATTGCTCGTTCTCCGCCTGCAGGGGAATTCCCAGAACTTTTTGACTGCCCTACATATGTGAAGATTAAACAAAACTTTATGATTTCTTGCATGCACATACATACTCATATTATATAAAATACAGATCTGAATAAGACTGACAACTTTTATTTTAAATATTTTTCAGTATAGTAAATAATGTAGGAGACTACAAGGGAAAATGACTATGACTTTGTGCAATGTGATCTCTCTATAGCAATCAGCTTTGCAATAAATATACACATATATAAAATAACTGACATCAAAATCAATGATATGTGCAGAAGAGAAAGGACATGTTTAGAAATATGTGCACTTGTTGGTATACATGTTTGTCCTCTTGCAGTAACATTAAAGTGTCTAATACATTTGAATCTGTCACCTTGCACAAGAGAGGTTAGATTTCCAGCCAACAAGAACTGATGAACAGTCATATCTGCACACTGCAATAATATTTCTTGTAAATTTCAGGCTGCTTTTCCTTCTTGATTGTGTGATTGATTTTAAACCTATGTAACGAAGCGGTTTCAGCAGTTTTCAATTCAGGCAGTAGAATGATCATGAATGGTAAGTAGGTAAAGATTATGGAAGTGGTGGTCATGGTCTGTTTCAAAGTGATCCTGGCATTCGCTTTGAAAGACAAAGTTAAACAAAAATCTTAGGCAAGGTAACTGGTTACCTGGCCAAGAGCCTGCTGGATACTTCCTGAATACAAGTCTTCAGATATTTACTGCTGCACCAAGTTTCTTAGTCGAGCGTTGTTTTAAAGACTTCATTCCTCAGCTTATCTTGACTACACAATGTACACTGACATGTTTCAGTTCTTCTCCTCTTTCCATCGTTTTATTCTTGAAATCAAGGGCTGGATGTATCAAGCTTGTTCCAATATTTAACAGTTTTATAATCAACTAGCTGTGCCCGGCCACGCCTTGCTGTGGCTCAGTCTGCCCGTTCTTCCCCAGTTTGATTTGCAATTACTCGACGCATTGCTTCCTCTCCGCGAGTATGACGACCCAAGTTTGATCTTCTGCGAGGCATTATTTGAATGAACTAAAGCAGATCGATGGCACTGATGAAGGAAAAAATGCTAGCAACAGGCCACTGTTATTGCGTTTCCATGGAAGTATACGCTAACTGTTCTAGCGTTACAATTGAAACGACTGCTGCGAATGCAACGTTGAGTCAAAATTTCGAAGCGCTCGGACGGGATAGGGAATACATTATCAAAGAGTTAGTTTCATCTGTTGCTTAGGAAATGCTAGCAACGGGCCACTGTTATTGCATTTCGATGGAAGTATACGCTGTTCTAGCGTTACTATTGAAACGACTGCTGGATTTCGAAGTGATCAGTGAAGAACCTTCGGAGATCTTCGATAATATTTTTGCTTAATCTTCTCTCATCAGTCATCAGTGCCATACAATAATGTAGGTCTAGCAGTGGTTTATAAATTTTAATTCTTGGGTGTCCTCCAGACTAATGGTAATTTTAAAACTGGTTTATAATACCTGGAATTTTGACGTAACTGGCAGATATTATATTCCTACCACGCAGTAGCATAGTTGGTTAAGGCACTATGCTACAAGCTGGAAGGTCACGGGATTGAATGCCGATGAGGTCATTGGATTTTTTTAATTTACCTAATCCTTCCAGCCACACTATGGCCCTGGGGTCGATTCAGACTCTAAAAGAAATGAGTAACAGGAATGTTCTTGGAATGTTCTTGGGGGTAAAGAGTGGCCGCACGCAAGGCTGACAACCTTACTGCCATCTATGATCCGAATGTCTAGAAAATGTGGGAACCTCAACATCTCACAAACCTATGGGCCTCCATGGCCTGTTACAGGGATACCTTTACTTTTTACTTTACTTACCATCTTCTTCTATATAATGCAAACTGCATCCTAGATATGTAACTTGTTCAAATACTTTGTTGTTTTTAATAGCTACAATTTTAGTTATATTTGTACCCTGATATATGCACCTTCAGTATGTTTTTTGTGTATACATGTGGTCTTCATTCTTGAAGGCATTTCATATTTATATCATGTATTTATATGTATAAACAGTTTACTCCACACTCTCTGGCTCATTCTAACTTTGACAGTCAGTCATCATGACCTCCTTGTGGATGCATTTGCATAGAAGTGCTCACTATCTAACATCAGTTGGTATCTCTACAGTTTATTCATATGCCTTATATTCAGTGCATGAATTTAAATATTATGACTTCTAAGTTCGCTTCCCTCAACCTCAGAGATTACAGCTGCTGATCAGCATCACCTTGTTGGTAGTCTTCCCTCCTCCCTCTGTTTCCTCTATTTAACCTCCATAAACCATTCAATTTCCTTAATTTATGGTTATTAAGTAAGCTTCACCAATATTTTCGTGAGTACCAATATTCTGGGAAGCAAACAATATTTTATAATGTAATGTAATGAAATGCCTTTTTTATGTTATGGTAAGTTAATTTTTTTGTTTCAAAAATGAAACTCACCAAGTGTTTATCATTGCAAAATCCAAAGACACAGCCCTTTCAGAAGGAAAAACTTTCTAAGGCATGTGGATTTGCTTCGCCTAGTATTTCCAATGAATAAAACTACCTCATAAATTGGGGTATGCCTGCATTTATCTCTATAGATACAGCAGCATAATATAACAACACTTTTACAAACTACAAATACCTTGAGGATGTGCTTGTTATCCTTGACCTGAAGGCCCCCAGTCAGTGTTGACAGTGAAACTCCAGTCCGCACTTCACTGGGGAGGAGGAACTCAGCCAACTCTGGACTCAGTTCAACCCTTCCTTGCCTTCTCTTGAGAGGGAGTGTGAGAACCTCATCTCGTTTGAATGATATGATAGGTCGGTCTGTTTCTACTACCAAATCAATTCGATGAGGTGCTGTCACAGGTGGTAGGGTGTATGATTCAGGTAGAACCAGTGTGCCAGGCCTGAGATCCCTTATCAGTTTGTTAGCCTGTGTGAAATTGAGGCTGGTGTCAATGGGACAGTGAACTGCCTTCATTGCAAGAGGTTGGAATGGGGCCAGCGCTTCCAGGTATGGAAAATCTGGCTCTGAAATAAATTGGATGGATTTATGCTTTGTATGTTTGCTGTAAAGAATGCAGAAATATGAGTCATTCACCTTAGTAAGAAGCAGCTGCTTCTACGGATAACAACTTTAATCATTAATAGCTAGATGATATAGGTCATAAAGGAGAAGTGTGTAAGCAATTAAACTTGGATACTGAGACAGAAATCCAAGTTGTATGGGACAATAACAGTAATAATGGTGGATAAGGTCGCCACATATTTTCACTGTACATGAGCAACATATTATTAACTTTCTTTCCTTATTTTATAATGAAAGACATTCAGTCCACAATCTCACATCACATTTCTTTAAGATCTATATTAATATTACCCTCCAATCTATGTCTAGGTCTTCACAGTAGACTCTTTCTTTCAGAGTTTCCCTACCAAAACCTTCTATGCACTTCTCTTGACCTCCATGTGTGCTACATGGTCTATCCATCTCACCCTGCCTGATTTGATTGATGAGATCTACAAATTATGGAACTGCTCAAATGCAATTTTCTCCAGATTCCTGTTATTTCATCCTTCTTTCGTTCAAATACTTTCCTCAGCAACCTACTCTCATGTGCCTTCAGACTATGCTCTTCCCATAATGTGAGAGATCAAGTTTCACTTCTTCTTCTTCTATGGCGCAACAGCCCGATGTCGGGCCTTGGCCTCCCTTATCAAGCCCCTCCATTCCTCTCTATCCTGCGCTGCTCTCTTCCAGTTCCTTACGCCCATTAACTTCTTTGCATCTTCTTCCACCAAATCAATCAAGTTTCACACTTATACAAAACTACGTACAAGCAAAGTTATAATTTTGTATGCTTTAATCTTTGCATTTTGCAGTAGCAGGTGAGAAGATAAAATATTCCAAACTGAATGGTAGCAAGCATTCCCAAGATTTAATATGCTCTTCAATGCTTCATGAAACCAATTCTGATTTGTCAGCATTGTTCCCAAATACCTGAACTTGCTTCATTTTCAAAGGATCTATTAGCTATATTTATGTTATGATTTTGTTCTGCATTCTGATGATGAGGTATCAACATATTCTTCGTTTTCTCTGTGTTAACTTGTAGACTAGCATCCTTACTACTGTCAATTGGAGCTTTTGTGTTTTCCTGCATGGCATTTGTGTTATCTCTCAGCAGGTTTACATCATCAGCATACACCTGATGCTGCTGTGTCCAGGTTTTCTTGGACTTTCCTAATGGCACATTCTAAGCAAAGTTGAAAAGCAATGGATATAAAGCATTGCCTTGTTTTAGACCATTCTGAATGGGAAATGTGTCAAACCATTGTTGATCTATATGGACTTTGCTGTAGGTTTCATTTAAACACATCTGACATAGTATACTAAACTTCATAATAATACTGTACAATAAATCCTTCCTAACTGTAACATAGGCTCTCTTGAAGTTGTAAATAGCTGATGTACCATATGTACCATCCCATTGTACTTCCACTTCTTCTCCTGCATGTGCAAAAACAAAAAAACACCCACCACCTGATCAGTAGTTGATCTGTTCCAATGAAACCCACACTTGATGATCTCCAATAATTTTGTATACATACGAAGTTAACCTTGAAGGAAGAATACTGAATAATATTTTGCATTTTTTTTTTGTTTAATCAGCAATCAGAATATACATTCTATAAGCTAATGTTATGGGTGTTTAGATGACATGATGAGGAGGCATCCAGCGACGAATCCTCAGTAATTCAAATCAGGTCAATTGGCCAGTTTCGTTTGAGTTGTCTTGATAATTACTATAGTCAGTTTTATCACATTTCTTGTAAAGAGGTACAATAATACACTCCTTCCACTTCTGAGTCAATCTTCCTTGTTCCAAAATGAATATATTGGTCTATGGGTCTCAGAACATGTCTTACCTCCTGCTTGAAATTTATCAGAGGTCATGATATAAGAGCAGATATTAACTGGAGGAATTCTAACTAGTCCTTAGCTAATGTGTGCAGTATATGATTATGTAGAATACTTTGGCCAACAGAATATGTGAGAACACAATGTCTGAAACATCCAGTACAATAAGAGTCTATGTGCAATGTCTCAAAGTTTGTACTTTACTTAAGTTTTTAATGCTGAGTGGCATGCTGAATCTGTCTGAAATTTTTCTTAAGACAGAATTAAGACTGACCCAGTGGATATAAAATAGACCACATTATTTATTGCAATTACGTACGAAATAATACTGAAAAAGAACTATAAAATTAAATTATAAGCAGAAATAAAACTGTCAGAAGCCTACGTATAGCAGGACCCAGACTAAAACCGCCCTCTGTAGGCTTTGCAGCTACAGTTTTAAACATGTTACAATATTGAGAATGTTTGGATGTCTGCATAAACAGTGTGACCTTTCGTGTCTTTGGAAAAGTCTATAAGAAAGTGGTGTTTAGATGTGTTGAGAGGTGCTTACAGACCAGGTGACCACTTTGCTGCTCACCCAACTCCCACAACAATGTATTTCATATTCCACCAGAATTACGTAACATCTTAATGAAAATGTTATGTAATTCTGGTGGAATATGAAATATATTGTTGTGGGAGTTGGGTGAGCAGCAAAGTGGTCACCTGGACTGTAAGCACCTCTCAACACATCTAAACACCACTTTCTTATAGACTTTTCCAAAGACACGAAAGGTCACACTGTTTATGCAGACATCCAAACATTCTCAATATTTTAACATGTTTAAAACTGTAGCTGCAAAGCCTACAGAGGGCGGTTTTAGTCTGGGTCCTGCTAAGTGCAAATCATACAAGGCTATGATCAGTAAGACAGTACGTGTTCCAAATAATGAGAAACATTACAATATACTACTGAATATGTTCACATTACAGTGTGAAAAAAGAAATCACTTAGTGGGGGGTGGAGTCCAACTGGGTCCACTTGGCATGGCAGCCACTGACTGGCCTATTGTACCTGCCCCAGTGCCACTTTGTCCACCACAAATCCCACTTGAACAGACCCGGGATTGAACCCAGGCCGCTGCAGTGGGAAGCCA
This sequence comes from Cryptotermes secundus, assembly GCF_002891405.2. NCBI lineage: Eukaryota > Metazoa > Arthropoda > Insecta > Blattodea > Kalotermitidae > Cryptotermes > Cryptotermes secundus. Next base: position 1,252,238 of record NW_019734351.1, read on the forward strand.
GCGACTAACCGCTTGAGCTATGGCACAGCCTTACAGTGTGAAATATATGAAGTTATGAATATTAGGAATGAATGTTTCATTATCAGTAAACATCAGAGTTATCAGTTGTGTATTTATTTCAAGAATGTGGAGTTATTCCAGGTAATTTACCTTGAATTTCATCCGATGATTGATCTAAGACATAATCATAGAATAACGAGTGTGTGTAGGTGATATCTTACCTGTGAAAACAATAGTGTTCAGAGCACTGGATCCCCACAATTCCACAAAGTGAACAGCATCTCCAAACCTGAGACTTGGGTGCCCACAGAAAACTACACATGGCTGACGATAGTCAGTGCTGAAACCTTCTGTATAGATGTGTTTAAAATGCTTCAAACGACCATTTCGAACCAGAAAAGCATGAGGGAATGGTTCTTCAGGTAAGTAGACTTTGTTCTGCTTTGCTGTTGACAACCATTCGGCCAAAATGTTTGAGTATGCTAGTGATGTATCTGCCACAGGTGATATGAAAAACATGGGTATTGTTGCCATTCCAGAGTTATCAAGGTGGCTGGAGAGGCACTCAAATAAGTCATACACAACCCCTGATGGGTAGCAAGGAATGAGGACACTACCACCACACCTCAGTGTTGTAGCCACAGTCATGCACAATTCCCCCAGCATGGAGTCAGGATTCGCAGTTGGAGTCTGTGTCAGACCAGTGAGAATTAACACATTGGCATTCTTCAGAGCCGTCTGATCCATGGGTCGTGGGTGGGTTGTCAGTGTGGAGGAGCCACTAACATATGTGACCTTCTCATAGTGAGAGGAAATGACCCAGTTGCTAGAGCCAAGACAGTATCCAGAACTGACTGGCATCACACCCACAGCTCCATAGACATCAAGTTTCTCATTATAACCAACCATCTGAAAAATAAAGGTTAACAGTACATGTTTCAACTGATTTTATTGAAGATATGAAGAAGGGCACAGCAAACACTGACTTCCAGTTATTGCCACTTCATGCTAATGAATCGTGTTACAACAGCCTGAACTATTTTTCACTGTTTCTTAAATTCATTATTTTTATGCTGAATACTTTTCTGATGTTCCTCAATGTAAGCTTTTCTCTTGCCTTTCAACAGCTTCTGCAGCTGCTACCACCACATGCAATATTTGACCTATATGGCCTGTTATTACTATTGAAAGGGAGATGTTGTCCCTACATTTTGTCCTAAGCATATATGACAGGTCCAAAACATTTGCTCAGGAGAAATACTGTAACATGACATCAATGAACAGTCAGTAAACACTTTAACAATGCCAGGCCCAATGCTAGGCAGTGGTCACAACAACCAAAGACACTGCTAGAAACAGTGTTCTCTATAATGTGTGTGCCAAGGCTATATAAGAAGACAGACCAGCAGCAGACAGCCAGTGATATTGAGTGATAGCAGAGGGTAATCCGTTGCTGGGATCTGCTGCCAAGCACCAAATGGTGAAGACACAGCAAACTGAGAAGACTTAGCAAGTGCCATAGTCAGAAAGCATTATAATTACTTGTAGTTAAATTTATATGTGTTCAATTAAACCAATTACCAATCCAAACTCACTGTCCAGTCACTAACATGTGACAGTATCCTTATATAACCATAAGTAATATCTATGTAACTATTATGAAAAAGAGAGTAAAACAAAATGGTTAAATTGAAAACTATGTCTATGGCACAAATGCCTATGGGACTAAAAATAACATGTCAAACTACAACATGGATGACTAATGAAGTGATGAGGGAGTGGTTACTAGTTGTCTGAAAGAACCACAAATATTATAAGACAATGAGAGAATGTTTGTCCTGGATATACGAAGGGGGACCCCAAAATAACCGGAACCGACCTGTTGCGCGCGCATACTTTGTAGTTACGAGTTGTGCTGCTAGGTGGTGTTAGCTGGGGGTCTCCCACAACTGTTAGTGAGCTGGCGTCAGTCTGAGTTAAGTGGTTTGTCTGTGGTGCTCTGTTGTGTGCGTTCCTGTTTCAACCCTTTGGCGATTAGTGAGATGGCCGACCAGAAGGANTGTTCCTTCTGGTCGGCCATCTCACTAATCGCCAAAGGGTTGAAACAGGAACGCACACAACAGAGCACCACAGACAAACCACTTAACTCAGACTGACGCCAGCTCACTAACAGTCGCGGGAGACCCCCAGCTAACACCACCTAGCAGCACAACTCGTAACTACAAAGCATGTGCGTGCAACAGGTCGGTTCTGGTTATTTTTGGGTCCCCCCTCGTATTTAAAGGTCACTAACCACTGGAAGTCAGATCGGTGATCCATTCAATGAATACTGACCTTGAGGTAAAACCTGGTAGAATGGCCTCACAAACTACAAGTTCTAAGTGTAGCAAACAGGCCTTTTAAGGATTATTTTAAACAGTTGTATTCTGAATGACCCTTGGCAGGGAACAGTGTTGTGACACCAATCAGGAAAATAACGAAGCCTAGTGCAGAACAACTCTGCTAGTAGATCAAGTTCATAGAAGGAAATCTCTCCAGAAATCCAGAAATAATAGTCAAAGGATTTAAAAAGTGGTATATCTAATGAAATGGGTGAAAAGGAGGTTGAGGATGGGGATGGGAATGTTCACAGTGAACACCAGAGTGTCAGCAGTGAGATAGGAGATAGGAGATAGGAATTATAAACACAATGAAGCTGAGACAGATGATATGAATAGTGAACACAGTGACAATGACAGAACTAAGTAACGGTTAGAGACTACATAAAGGAAATTAACTCAGTGAATGTTATGTCACACATGTCTAACATGTTTGCTTGTAATAACAGTATGAAATTAATTCAGAACATTTCTTTTTCTGTGCAGATATGTTACTTACTGCAGTCATCTTGCATTCCAGTAAACACAGTAACACACTTTAGTGCACTGCAAAAAAAAAAAAAGTCTTGTGCTATAAATTATTATACCAGTAAAAGTGGTCTGTCTAGACATGTATGAATTGGAGTATGCAAAACTATAAGTTTGCCTGCATTTTTGTATGGGTGTGAAACTTGGTTTCTGACATTAAGGGAGGAACACAGACTGAGAGTATTTGAGAACAGGGTGCTGCGGAGATTATTTGGACTAACAGGGATGAAGTGATAGGAAGTTTGAAGAAACTGCATGAGGAGCTTCATAATTTGTACTCTTTGCCAAGTATAATTAGAATGATCAAGTCAAGGAGGATGGGATGGGCATGGAATGTAGCATGCATGGAGGTGCAGAGGAAATCCATAAGGAAAGAAGCCACTAGGGCGACCTACATGTAGATGGGAGGACAATATTAAAATGGATCTGAGAAACAGGATGAGGTGGTATGGATTGGACTGATCTGGCTCAAGATGGGCCACTCAACACAGTCATGAACCTTTGGGTCCCATAATATGTTGGGAAATTCCTGAGTGGCTGAGGAACTGGTGGCTTCTCAAGGACTCAACTCCATGGAGTTAGTCAATAAAATTGATTCACTAGAGAAAATTCTTTTGCCACCAAATTCTTGACATTTTTCCAAATTCTTGTGTTGAATGTGATATTTCATGCTATATAATGTGACATGAAACCTGAAAGGTAGAATAGCGGAGCCAGAAGAGGTAGCCACTGTTAGGAAATGGCCTGGTATACATGCTCTCACAGCAACGGATATGCATGCAACAACAGAAGTGCAGAAAGTGGTGTTTTCTATGTGGTACAAGCCGAGGCCATATAATGAGGACAAGAGGCTAGTCAGTTAGTGACTGGCACTTAGCAGTTAGTTGTGGGTGAGCAGTCACAATTGGTGGTTGCTCATGAGCATGGAAGCAGAGAAATCTCCACTGTTAGAAGCCACTACCAAGCAACAACTAGTGAAGATATAACAGACTGAGAAGACAGTGTCTGCTGTAGTGATCTGTAGAGTCTGTAGAGGAGCGAGAGTATTATAATCATTTGTAGTTCATGGGCATTAGATAAATTCAATATTCAATCCAAACCCCATGTCTAGTCACTAACACATGACAACAGTTACAAATGCTGCAGTAAGGGTTTGGAATTTGTGAGAAAGGAAAGCTGAAGAGCTAATTATATATAAAGTCTGCATGCCTGGATCCTGGCAAGACTACTGTTGACAGCACGCATGTTGTAGATATGCCTCCAGCTGCGTGGCTTCTGACTGTCACACAATGGTGATGGCAACACATGGAGATGCTCCTTCCAATGGCTTGCTAGTGTGGCTTTTGGTGTCTGCTCTATGTGCTGGACCAGCTCTTCCAAGAAAAGTCTGTTAAAGTTACAATGATAGATTGATGGGATTACAGTTGACTTAAATGGATGGTTATTCAAAACTGTCAAATCAAGGTAATAAAAATATAGCACACATTTATCCATTTCCCAGGCTTCTAATTTTATTTTATAGACATAAAAATTAAAAATTTCATTCTGGGAATGAATCCTGTTTGGTCTCTAGATATATTTAAAATATCAAATTTTATTCCACACTTGCTCATACAATCACACAGTTTACAATCTGACAACTACTGCTATCTGCAGTATTACAATTACTTGACTGAATACTCTTCCCTGGCCAACTCGTAACTGACTTGAATAGCCTTCGCTGCTCCTTATTTAGCCCCGTTATGGACAACACACAAAACAGCTACGTAATAGGCACCACTGTTGTCTGATGCTGTGTTTGCCAACAGCCTAGCAATGCTGTCGGGAGTTGTTTACTGCTGAGTAGCAACGGCGGCATCCCTTGTTACCATGTTACGTCACCGCTGGCGGGGTAGGCGAAGGAGTGTTGACTTGCCTGCTACCTTAGTTAGTTAGTTATTAGAGAGGGTGGGTTTCCCCATGCACTTAGACCTGTAGTGGTCCATTGTGCTTCCCTCTATGATTTCTACCAGTCTCTATATCCTACCGGTATTGGTGCTTATCATCAGTCCCGCCCAGCCAGCGAGACCAGCTCTACTGGCTGAGAAGTATCTATAATGCTTCCCCCATCTACCGGAGGTATTAGTGACTGCTGTTGGGTGGCAAACGTCCGCAATTTTGGCTCAGCGACCTCCTTTGGAGGTATGAGGTTCTTTTACGTGCCGTAAAGCTACGACACGGGACCCACGGCTTAAAGTCCTTCCCGGAGGACTTGTTCCCCAAATTTTTCTGCCCTTAAAATTCGACGACCTCCGCCGGGTATTTGAACCTGTGTACTATGAGTCATGAGGTGGGAACGTTACCTCTAGACTACGGAGGCCGCTTTGCCTGCTACCTTAGTAATGACAGCGATCTGATGGTGTTACATCACCGCTGGCGGGGGCAGGGGTGTCCTGCATAGCGCAACATGTCATAATATGTTTTGGCCACACAAGGCAATCAGCAACACAGTTTCATATGTAATTTTCAAAGTGTACTGTGATGTGTAGGAACTGACTACCAGGATATTTTCTATATGCTGATGACATCCTTATCACATATGACCAAACAAAACAAACAGAGAACCCTATCTGAATTCAATGTATTACAACTTACCATAGAATTTACAACAGAAAAGGAATCACAAAATTGAATTCACTTCCTAGACATCACAACACGCTGAGAAAATAACAAACTAAACTTTTCACTATATTGTGAACTCACATAAATAGACATTACAATCTATCACAACTCCTATCATCCTTGTGACTATAAACTACTAAGCATTAAGTACCTAAAAATAGACTACATATATATCCAATATCCAAAAAAGCAAAATTAGAAGAAAAAATCCATTAATGACATAGAAAACAATAACCAATATAAGGAAATACAAGTTGTCACCCCCCACCCCAAAAAAAAAACTTTCCTTACCCAAGAAAGAGACAAAAACAAAATGGGCCACTGTAACATACCATGAAATAGTAGGAAAAGTACAAAACTGTTCCAAGACAAACAAATGCCTTTTGCATATAAAGTGCAACATGAAACCATTCAAAATCCAAAAGAGACCAGTACAATAAGATTGGGATACATATCTCATGAGAAGACTGATTTTCCATTCAGATACATCAGATAGACAGGGCACACTAGAGACAAAGAGCACATCCAAGAAATACAAATAACAGCAACTCTGGATATTCAAATCATATATTAAACACAGAACATACATGTGGAACCATAACAAACACAATGGATGTCATAAAAATAAAAAAGGGAAAAACTGAAACAGCTGAGAGAAATACTGCATCTATCTGACCAGCATGAATAATGTACACATGAATAACACTTGCATATACATTCAAAATAAAATAGTTGAAACTCTACACCAGACAGCAGGGCATATAAAAAAAAAGAAAACTATGAAAAACTCAACATGATAATAAACATTGGCAATCTTCATCCACCTACCATAAATACTATGTACATATATTACCATAGTTCCTTATTGGAACAGTATCAAAATATAACACACCGTTATAAATTTAATGCATAAAAAGTACAATAGAAAAAAGCAACACAACTGCCACTTAAGACCTACATAGAATGAGGTGCACCAATTTCTTCAACCTCCAAGTGATAACTTTAATTTTACCTATCAACTTCAATTTTTTTATTATTTACTTCAATTACTGTTTTCTTAATGCTTCACTCAACAAAAGAACACAGTGCACCCTCTTCAAGCATACATATGTACCTGATGATGGCTGTGTGTGGCTGAAACATGCAGTTATCTGAACATTAAATGAAGGTTGTGTAAATAAGACAAACATAATAATCCCAAAACAATGCTACATGGTTCATCCACCAGCTGGAAACATGTTAAAATATGCACTTTTAAATTCTACATGCATTCAAATGATTTATATAGTGAATAAATCTGTGTTCATGCAAGAGGTGGGGAGTATGCATTAGAATTCATACAAATCTAAACATTTACTTATAATGCCTTCACTCCACTTACTGCTATGTCTATAATTTAATAATCACACTTGATTAATGAAAACGATGATATATTAAGAAATGGGATACATGTTTTAAGGGAATCTCATAGCAGTTGATTTGAGAGATTGATTGGAGGCTAGATGGGTTTCATAGGTAGTTTGGGGGTGACAGCAAAGAGAAAAATCACTTCCCCCCTTGCCAGAAATCATACCCTCATTGCCTAGTCTGTAAATGATCACTGGCTGTTTCTGACAACGGCATTTAACTGACCTTCCAATCTGAAGAGTGGGTTCTGTGGCATAAACCACACCTGCAAACCCTGTTCCTTCTGTAATGAAGGGCAGAGCTAGCATACACAGGTAGTTGGATATCAAGATGACATCTACTTCTGAGAAGTCAATTATTTTTGGCTGAGGTGGGAAAAACTCTGGAGCAGAGTCCACAAAAACTCGACCACAACATTCTTTAAGTTCCTGAGAGCAAGGATAAGTCATATTATATCTTGAGCAAACATAAAATCAGGACATAACTTCAACTCATAATCAGAAATGATAAATAGAGAGCAAAATTGTACAATTGACAAAGAATTATGCCATGAAGATATACGGGTAAAATGGTGATAAAGCTTCATGTATTCGTAACCCTGGTACTCACTGGTACTGTGTGGTTAGTTTCCTGCTCTGGTTGCTTCATACCTGGGGAAAGACTGCCTAGTATTACTGGATTACTGTCCCTTTAATTCTTAAGTGAGTGTGTTATGGTTTTATGTTATGACAAATACCTTGTCCTCACTTAATCTATAAAAAATTTTTGGATGTAGGATTTCTTTCGGTTATCGAATTGTTGCAAGTGGGATGATGTACTGTATGACTGATGTGTGTGTGTATGAAATCTGTAGGTAGTTAAGTTTTATAATACAGTTGACTCATGTACGATATGTATGTTATATTAATATGTAGTTAATGACTTGTTCTCTATCTGGAGGTTGTATCACCAAATATGGATTCTTGGAAAAAATAAATTGATCGATTGATTGATTCATAGGTGGATGGATAGGCACTATGGCTGACCAAAAGGGGGGGGGAGGCCTCTTGGAAATTTTAACAATTATTCACCCTATAACAAGCTGCTCTGCTGACTAAGCTATCCAAGATCTTGCAAGCCTGTACATTTTGTTTCCACTGAACTTCCCATTTGAATGATTTATTTTGGCAGACTTGTAAGATCAATTACTCATCCACGCATAGCCTTCCTACTTCTGTTTCAGTAAGCCTTCTGTATCAGGAACCACATTTACCAGCTTTATTCAACAATGCCATTAATGGACAAACATCACCATTTACCAGCGTATTTTTTTTATAAACTTCAGGTTGGTTTTAGCTTAGCTTATTTAACATAACTTCATGCAGTTTTCAATTAACANTGCCTTCTGTATCAGGAACCACATTTACCAGCTTTATTCAACAATTCCATTAATGGACAAACATCACCATTTACCAGCGTATTTTTTTATAAATTTCAGGTTGGTTTTAGGTTAGCTTAGCTTATTTAACATAACTTCATGCAGTTTTCAATTAACATGTTAGGTAAGTTAACTTCACATGTTTCTGCATCAACTACTTTAACTGCCTTCATGTTTCTTTATGATTCTCTTATCCCTTTCTACAGTGATGAGTACACATTACCATACAAACTGTAATCTCAGGTAGATTTATAAGCTAAACTTACACCTTCCAGCTGTGGGTCAGAAACATCACGTGGCATCCATCCAGGCAAATTGTTTAGTCTTGCACTGGGAACTAATGGTAAAGGCAAGAAGTTGAGCACTGTTTGTGTTGATAAACCACAGTCTAACATTAGTGTTATTTCTTTGAAACGAAGAACATAGCATGGTCTGTTTGGGTCACTGCTCAGACAGTACTGAAAGGAAACAAAAATGTACATACTTTTCTTTTTGACAATACAAGAAAAGAAGATTTTAAAACAGAATCAGAAATTTCAATAACAGGAGTTCATAAGACACAAAAAAAAACATAGATGAAAGTGGAAATATTGAAAGAATCATCTGACAACATTCCCCAAAAGGTAAAAAAAAATTCAATCTTAGGAGAACTATCACAAGAAAGATGTCAAGATTCAGTTTTCTGATACCCTAACAGACCACTCTGGACTTTGGGAAGAGAAATATTCTCTCAAAGAATAAAATAGTGACACTCCTCTACTTGGGATTAAAAAAAGGACCATGAAGAGGGCTGTCTTTTATCACAATTCAATCTCCCTTTTGTAATAGTAGCATTGTTGTCCCTAGTAAGAGCCACATTTTCTCATATTCCATATCACTCCAGTAAAAATAATGTTGTGGTCTCTTATAAGGGCCCTTTTTTCTCACACTTTGCATTTACTGTTCCAATTGACAAAGACAAGGATCTGAGTGTCTATCTTCCTTGTAACCTGCCTAAACTCATCATATCCTTAGTCTACTAACCTCAATCATGAAAATGGTGGAAAGATGTTAAACCAAATTCCTGGTATCCACCTACAACACCATAAAGTGTCACAATCCAGATGACCACAATATGAACATTTATTGCCAAGAAAATCCTGAACTTACACTGTATCTGGGTTCCCATAAGTGCACAGCCCATTACAGTTTTTAATCCAACATTGCTTCCATTCTCATTAGGTTCAGTTCAGTTTAGTTGGGGGCACCCAAACTACAACCTTCAATTTTATACAGTAAATAAAACCTGGATTCACTTAAGAGTGTAGGGGAGAGGCAGGTCTCTGGCAGCATAAAGCAACAGAAGTAAACAATCAATTGATGTTCCTGATTTTCAGTCTCCATTGTTCAGCGATCGCAAGCATAAATGAAAAGATCTGAGAGACTGTTAGTATTCTGCACTTCTTCCCATTCACTCTGACCGTGGTCAATTCCACTACTCTCCTTACTTCCATCAATTTCCTCCTAATGATTCACTCTTATACCAGTTTTCAGTGTTTATTTTTTATTTTCTCCGGCTTTCTTTCTCATTCGCCCTGAGATTGAAAAATGCTGTCTGCTATTCGTTAATTCTGGGCAGTTATTTCTCCGTCTGACAGCAGCCCCCCCCCCAACTAGTAACGCTGTCCCTGTGCTTAACTAATTAAGCAATACACCATGAAGGCGTATGGGGGACCGGATGTATACATCCACATTTCCTTGACCTCGGCACTAGTTGGTGAGTTGTCAGCTTCACGCCCCGGCCCCACGGTACCCATTTTATAGGAAACTGGGTGGACCCCAGAGGCGCTCTGGACGATATGGAGAAGTGAACATTCTTCACCCCACTGGGACCCGAACTCTAACCCCTCGGTCGTCCAGCCAGCTACATCGACTGCGCTATCTCGGCTCACCCCCACTGACTAGTACGTGGAGGGTTAATACATTCTTGTATCTCTAATTGCGTAGCACCAGATACCAATATTACTTGCAATTGAGACTACTTACTAGCTTCATTTTTAATACCACAGAAACGAATATACATATGCTGGAATGTTGCTCTAATATGAAACAGTTATGTGTAGAACAAACATAACCTACATTATACTGTTCATATGTTACAACGGAATTCTAGATGTAGCTAACGAACTCACAGCTACAGGGGGGCAACGATAACTAAAGGAAAACACTAGCAACATCTAAACGCGAAAGCTCTGGATTTACTTGAGACATCCANGACGATATGGAGAAGTGAACATTCTTCACCACACTGGGACCCGAACTCTAACCCCTCGGTCGTCCAGCCAGCTATATCGACTGCGCTATCTCGGCTCACCCCCACTGACTGGTACATGGAGGGTTAATACATTCCTGTATCTCTAATTGCGTAGCACCAGATACCAATATTACTTGCAATTGAGACTACTTACTAGCTTCATTTTTAATACCACAGAAACGAATATACATATGCTGGAATGTTGCTCTAATATGAAACAGTTATGTGTAGAACAAACATAACCTACATTATACTGTTCATATGTTACAACGGAATTCTAGATGTAGCTAACGAACTCACAGCTACAGGGGGGCAACGATAACTAAAGGAAAACACTAGCAACATCTAAACGCGAAAGCTCTGGATTTACTTGAGACATCCAAGTAATAAACAAAACCTATTATTCACGAAAACGTCGCGTAGTCCTTTAACTGAATCAACAGAAACACTGAACACATTTCGACCATTTCGACGCCAATTAAGCGTGGTATTACGTCACTCAAACACGGTCAAACACCAACAGCTTAGCCGGTAAAACGGTACACTACTATCCCACTGTTCACACAGAAATGAATAATTTTACATTACTTAGCTATTCATCTTATCTTATAAATACCACTGTCGTAATCAAAACTTGATTAAGGAGGAAATTATGGGGAGGCTGAATTGGGTAATGCTTGCTACCATCAGTCCAGAACCTTTTGTCTTCTCANGACAAACATAACCTACATCATACTGTTCATATGTTACAACGGAATTCTAGATGTAGCTAACGAATTCACAGCTACAGGGGGGCAACGATAACTAAAGGAAACCACTAGCAACATCTAAACGCGAAAGCTCTGGATTTACTTGAGACATCCAAGTAATAAACAAAACCTATTATTCACGAAAACGTCGCATAGTTGTTTAATCGTATCATCAGAAACACTGAACACATTTCGACGCCAATTAAGCGTGGTATTACGTCACTCAAACACCACCAACAGCTTAGCCGGTAAAACGGTACACTACTATCCCACTGTTCACACAGAAATGAATAATTTTACATTACTTAGCTATTCATTTTATCTTATAAATACCACTGTAGTAATCAAAACTTGATTAGGAGGAAATTAAGGGGAGGCTGAATTGGGTAATGCTTGCTACCATCAGTTCAGAACCTTTTGTCTTCTCATCAGTTGACTAAAAACATAAAAATTAGAATATACAAAACTATAATTTTGCCTGTGGTTCTGTATGGGTGTGAAACTTGGTCTCTGACATTAAGGGAGGTACATAGACTGAGGGTGTTTGAGAATATTTGGACTGAGGAGAGATGACGTGACAGGAGGTTGGAGAAAACTGCACAATGAGGAGCGTCATAACTTGTACTCTTCTCCAAGTATAATTAGAATGATCAAGTCAAAGAGGATGAGGTGAGCAGGACATGTAGCACAAATGGGAGAAAGAGGAATGCATATAGGATATTGGTGGGAAAGCAAGAAGGAAGGAGGCCACAACTAAGACCAAGATGTAGGTGGACAGACAATATTAAAATGGATCTTAGGAGAGACAGAATTGGATGGTATGGACTGAATCGATCTGGCTCAGGATAGAGACCAATATAGGGCTCTTGTAAGCACGGTAATGAACCTTTGGAGAAGTTCTTGAGTAGCTCCAAAATTGGCAGCTTTTTAAGAAGGGCTCAGCTCCATGAGTGAATACTACTTCCATAATTAGCTGCATGGTTACTGCAACAATCTCANCGGGTGTTGAGGAGAATATTTGGACTGAGGAGAGATGACGTGACAGGAGGTTGGAAAAAACTGCACAATGAGGAGCGTCATAACTTGTACTCTTCTCCAAGTATAATTAGAATGATCAAGTCAAGGAGGATGAGGTGAGCAGGACATGTAGCACGAATGGGAGAAAGAGGAATGCATATAGGATATTGGTGGGAAAGCAAGAAGGAAAGAGGCCACAACTAAGACCAAGATGTAGGTGGACAGACAATATTAAAATGGATCTTAGGAGAGACAGAATTGGATGGTATGGACTGAATCGATCTGGCTCAGGATAGAGACCAATATAGGGCTCTTGTAAGCACGGTAATGAACCTTTGGAGAAGTTCTTGAGTAGCTCCAAAATTGGCAGCTTTTTAAGAAGGGCTCAGCTCCATGAGTGAATACTACTTCCATAATTAGCTGCATGGTTACTGCAACAATCTCACACTTATTTTATTTGTTCTCATTCTCAAAACATGGTAAAATCCATTTATGTTGTTATGCATAGCATTCTTTGTACTCACTCAATTTGGTAATAATCAAAATGCCAACCAACATTATGCAATGATACCCCTCCACCTTCCAATACCTTTATGATATACATCAAAAAGTTCAATTAAGATCTTATGAAATGCATACTTTATGATCAATATGGCTAAATACCAAAAAGGCAAATTTAACACAATGCATCTTGACATTTTACAACACATTTAGCCAAACTTGGATTAAGAGTTTACATTATACATGAAAAAGTTCATTTATGCATGTAGAGTTTGTAATCTGTCAATTTTGATAAAAATCAAAGGGGCATTACACACACATCTCATGTTAAATTTCACCAAAATTTGTTTAATGATTTATGATTTACATGAAAACGTTTATCAACGACCTTGTGTAAAGTATGTCTTACTGTGGGCCAATACGATTGAAAAATGTAAATTCCCAAGAATTTCTGTGAAAGTTTCCAATCGTCCCCGCCTTCCTCAAAGCCAAATGATTTTACTGTAGATTCTTGGTGACAGATGAAGAGACATGACCTCCACATAAGACATTCTTTTTACCTGTAAAGAATGCCTTGAAATGAAAGTATTTTTAAAAAAAATCTGTAAATCAAACTAACAAAATTTACAAACAATGGGAATAACAATACCAACTCACCTGAATGACATTAGAACTGTATGTATAAATTACATAAATTATCATGTTAACAACGTGTGAAATGAAAACTTTCATAGAAAGAATGAACATAACACAAAACCTGCTACGACATTCAAAAATCAGTCTCATGAATCTCATGAGAATATTTGAATCACAGTTTTAGTATTATCACACCTGAAAAGTCTATCCAAACAAAATGTAACAAATGCAAATAACAATATTGCTACAGGTGGAAAATTCCAGGCACAATTACTTACTGTTACATTGCAGCATCTTGCTGCATTGCATAGATCTGACTTTTCATTTTGCTTTTATGCCACCTAAAGAGATAGGACAGCATAGTTGGTATTGCAACTGGCTACAGGCTGGACAAACAAGGGGTCAGAGTTCGAGTCTTGGTAGGGTCAAGAACGTTCTCTTCTCCATGTTGTCTAAACCAGCTCTGGAGCCCATCTAGCCTTCCATCTAATAGTTACCCGGGGCTCTTTCCCTGGGGGTAAGGCAGCCAGGGTGTAAATCTGACCACTCACCTCCAACTAGTATCAAGGTCAAGAAATGTAGATCTATACATCCAATCTCCCTTCATGGCATAGTGCTTAATTAGTTAAGCATATGGACAACTTAACCTTTTTATCGATACTTTAAGCCATCTATGTGCAATGTCAGTGGTTATTCACTCATCATTTTTCTTTATTGACTCTACAGGTTTCAGCCTAACCAGCCATCCTCAGGTGTACAGGTTGTTGTGATTAAGGAATAAGCTGCTCAAGGTAATGCTGTTTTGTTTCTCTTACATAGTTGCCTCATATTATTTCTGGTTATGTGGGTTAACCATCTATTTTATTTTGGCATCCTTTAGTTGCATGAGCCAAATTTTGTGGTCTACAATAGGAAGGAGGATATTGACTTGACACTAGCGACTAATAAAATAGGAAACCTGGTAAGAAATTGGCATGTACGTGTATCTGATGAGCCATCTATGTCAGACCACAGGGACATACACTTTCAGATAGGTAGCATACCTACAACTACAATTACTTTCTGGAATCCCAAGAGAACCTATGGGGAGTCATACATACATACTTACTCACTTACTTACTTACTCATGGAGCTGAGCTCTTCTGGAGGAGCTGCCAATTCCGCAGCTACTCAAGAATTTCCCAGAATCTTATGGAACCCGAAGGTTCATTATCATGTTCACAAGAGCCCTCCACTGATCCCTATCCTGAGTCAGATCAATCCAATCTATACTATCCCATCGTATCTCTCTAAGATCCATTTTAATATTGTCCACCCACCTATGCCTTGTTCTTCCCAGTGGTCTCTTTCCTTCTGGCTTTCCCACCAATATCCTATACGCATTCATCTCCCCCATTCGTGCTACATGTCCTGCCCACCTCATCCTCCTTGACTTGATCATTCTAATTATACTTTGAGAAGAGTACAAGTTATGAAGCTCCTCATTGTGCAGTTTTCGCCAACCTCCTGTCACTTCATCTCTCTTCAGTCCAAATATTCTCCTCAACACCCGGTTCTCAAACACCCTCAGTCTATGTTCCTCCCTTAATGTCAGAGACCAAGTTTCACACCCATACAGAACCACAGGCAAAATTATAGTTTTGTATATTCTAATTTTTATGTTTTTAGTCAACTGATGAGAAGACAAAAGGTTCTGGACTGATGGTGGCAAGCATTACCCAAGTTCAATCTCCTCTTAATTTCATCTTGAATCAGGTTGCGATCTTTTATCGTTGTTCCAAATATCTGAACTGTGCCACATTTTCAAAACATCGTTTCCTATTTTTATGTCATGATTTTGCCCTGCATTTTGGTGATGAGACAGTAACATACTTGTATACTTAGTTTTCTCTGTGTTTACTTCTAGACCAATCTCTTTACTTGCATCAATTAAAGTTTGTGTGTTTTTCTTTATGGTATCTACATTATCACCCAGTACATTCACATCATCGGCATAGGCCAACAGCTGATGTGTCCCATTTAATTTCAGTCCCACCTGGTTTCCCTGGACCTTTCTAATGGCATATTCTATAGCAAAGTTGAAAAGGAGTGGTGATAAAGCATCTCCTTGCTTTAAACCATTCTGGATAGGAAATTTATCAGGCAAATATTTACCTACATGGACTTTACTATACGTTTCATTTAAACACATTTTAATCAAACTAACTAGTTTCATGGGTATCCCAAACTCTATCAGAATATTGTACAATACTTCCTTCCTAACTGAATCATAGGCTTTCTTGAAGGCTATGAATAGCTGATGTACGGTCTCATCGTA
Source organism: Cryptotermes secundus (assembly GCF_002891405.2). Taxonomy (NCBI): domain Eukaryota; kingdom Metazoa; phylum Arthropoda; class Insecta; order Blattodea; family Kalotermitidae; genus Cryptotermes; species Cryptotermes secundus. The sequence continues at coordinate 1,268,142 of NW_019734351.1, forward strand.
CTCTCATTTTTTCTCCAATATCTGATGAATGCAAAAGATCTGATCTGTAGTTGATCTGTTACATTGAAACCCACACTGATGATCCCAAATAATTTCATCTATATATGGACTTAACCTTGAGAGAAGAATATTGGATAAAATTTTGTATGAAGTTGATAGCAGTCGATATCCCACGATAATTACCACAGTCAGTTTTATCACCCTTCTGGGAATTATACACAGACAACCTAATAGTAAATCTTGAAATCATTTCGTGAAGCATGATAAGAGACACAGATCTGGCTGCTGACCAGTTGCAATAGACCATCATCATGTCCTATCATAACAACTGTCCAGCCAAGAGCACCTGCTCACCATGGAAAGCACCTTGGTGGATTAAAATGCTGAGTGGGGTGAGAGCCAAAACAAGAAGGCTGTTTAATGTAGCTAAATGGACATGCCAGTAGGATACCTATACGGAAACTCTGACCTGTTACAAAAAATAAATTAGAAAAGTCAAATGATATTCATGAAGAAGGTACAGGCACAAGATCACTGATATACCAAACTCATGAAGATCATGGCAAAACAAGTGACTAACAGGGTCAGCACTATTAAGCTATGAGATGGTCAGTGCACATGAACTGGAGACGAGACTCTGAAAGAGTTATTCAGAGTTCACTTTCTCAGCTCAGAGCTGATTAAAGATTCATATGATGGACAGGGAAGACTGGAACCTGGCCCGAAATATAATCAATAAAAAACTAGATGGGCACTAGATACCTTCAAACAATTTAAATCAGCAGGAACAGATGAAACAGTACTGGGACTTTTATAGCAATTGGTGGAAGAGTTAGTTCCATATCTTTTCCACATATTTGGAGCCTGCCTGGTATATGAATTTATTCCTGTGGCCTTGAGGCAGGTTAAACTGATGTTTATTCCAAAGTTAAGGAAATCAGAATATACTGAGGTTAAGGCATATCATCCCATCAGCCCGACTTCTTTTGAAGATGGAGAAATTGGTGGATAGACATATGAGGGGAGGTGTACTAAAGGAGCATCCTCTACACCAAAACCAACATGCATATCAAATTGGTAAGTCGACTGAGAATGAACTTTCACTGTGCAGTATCACACACAGAAAGTGTTATTAAATGCAAGGAAATCAGTCTAGGAGCATTCCTTGAGAAAGCGGGAGCTTTTGGTAGAGCCTCAATTGATGTAATAACACAGGCTCCTGAAAGGCATGACACTGAGCCCTCTATTTGCAGGTGGATCAGTTCTATGCTGAAAAGCAGAAACATAATAACTGTACATGGTTGGGAGAAACCATGTACATGTCCGCTGCTAGGGGATGTACACAGGGAGGTGTGTTCTTGCTTCTGCTGTAGAACCTGGTCATGGATGAGCATTTTTGGGAGATAATTTAACGATTATTATGCAGTAGAATCTACAGATAATATTACAATCTTAATCAACAGAAAATTCCCTTAGACTGTCAGAGGTCTTACAAACAGCTCTATCCAAATGCCAGCAGTGGTGTGATAGGATAAAACTGTCCATCAACACCAATACCTTTTACTAGGAAGAGAGATATTAGGGGATTTAAGGAACCAACCATCTTCAGTAATACAATCCAGCTTTCCATTGATATCAAGTATCTTGGACTCATTCCAACACCATGATCTATTTAACGGACCTGAAAATATGAAATTCTGTTAAGTTCTGAGTCAGCATTAATGCTTTAACACTGAGTATTGGACTTTCCAGAAAAGTAATTGATACCATACACCAGGCATGTCCAACTTCAAACAGGTTGTGATCGACTTTTTAGTGTCAAAACTGCCAGTTATCTAACACCTCCTCCTATCGCTGTACCTCACTTTAAGCAAAAATATTGGTAAAAATAACATGACACATGATGTTTGTTGTAAAAAAACATACATTAAAAGTACAGATACTTTAACATTTATTTTCCATTCAAAATTTTAATATAATCATATTATATTACAAGTGAATTTACATTCTTTTCACATATCATTTCCTTATAGGCCTATGAGATCGACCAAAAATCGTCCTGCAATCGACCGGTTGGTTGCGATCAACACGTTGGACATGCCTGCCATACACTAAGAAAATTAAGCATAAATACATATATCAACATGTGGTCTTGTGAAGTTTGAAATGCCAAATTAGCTGTTGCAGCAGCCTCAACAGGCCATACCAAAACCTGGACACAGAAGAAATTACAAGCGGATCCCTTCCTGCACACTGTGTGGCAACTTCCACGGCTAAATATTCTATTGTGTACCATGTTACCAGGCAGACTCCTCATAAAGGAATTGGACTCATCTTTTTCAACCATGTGTCTGTACACACTTTATTCTCACATGTGATGAAATTCTGTTGGCCATACAAAAACCATGATATGTTTGTTAGCGATGTTTGATGAGATACTGGTGTTCAACAAGCAGATGGCAGTTGACCACAAAAATGAATGTGTATTACCACAGAGATGGAATTTTCTCATCTCTGTGGTAATGCACCACTAATCTTCCCCTGTTTCATCTCCAAGCCACTGATGCAAAGTTGCTGAAGAAAACAACTTTAAAAAAATTCTAGCATTATATTTTAAGTAAGCATATTACCAAAGTTTGTGTTTAAAATTTACAATATTGCAACACATAGGTTTCTTGTGTCAAATGGTCGGATGACTGTGAATGATGAACCACAAAGAATCCAGAAGGAATGATCTGTAACCCATAACAGGTATTGTTCTAGTGTTTCCCTGGAAGGACTATGGAAAACCACAGAAAAAAGTATACACCTAATCTTCAACCCGAGATTTGAATATCAGACCTCCTGTATATGAAGCAGGTGTGCCACTCACTAAACTGTGAGGTATGGGGACATAAAACTCTTAGGAAAATATGTATTCTTTGTTTATTATTTATTTACCACCACACTTCATTTCTGCTGTAACCTTAAACATTGGCCCATGGCCAGGAACAATCCAGTCAGCAATTTGCAAGATCTTATTTCGGTTCTGACGCTGCATCTCTGGGTCTTCACTGCCAGCTACATACTGCCATAGTGATGGATCAGTAATGTCCTCCTCTCGTTCAAACAAGTCACCTGTGAACAAAAATCATGTTTCATATGCAAAAATACTGCTTTATGGACTGAGCACAGATAAATATGGTTCATGTCTCTATCTCAAACATTTCTACTGTTTCCAGTGATTGAGGTTAGATCTTTCTAGGGTGTCTTCCCCTCACCTGAGGACAGAAACAGATTCAGTTTCTGAAATATAGTGTTTTCTAGTTTCTAGAATACTGGATGATGGATATAGTCCAACAAACCCAGTAATTCTGAGGATTTCTACTGACCCCTGTATAAGGGAATTTTATTGACTGCATATCTATCAAAGGAAGATCTCCCTTTTATAGTTATGGTGACAGATGATTATACATTGTCTCCTCTTGGATATTAAATAAGCTAGAAAATCCATAGGTTGCAGACAGGATAGCTCAGTTCACCTTGTGTTCAACATTTATGCTTTAGATTCAGGAAATCTTAGGTTTCAGTCTGAAGCCTGAGGTCACTGCTACTTTTCATGGAATCTTCCTGATACTGCTACAAAAATGACTAAATTGCATATTGTAATAGGTCAGCTCTCGTTCCTTCCACACTGTTTCACTCGTCATTCTAGTTAAAATATCTGTAAGTCAAAGATACATAACCTATGCAACTGGCACTCTAGCATTTTAAAATAAACTGTGAAACAGAAAGTTCAGCAATACATTAATGTTGTGAAATTGCCCAGTCAATCTCACTTATGACATCTGAGTTTGGTTTCCAATAAAAGTATGCCATTCTGAAAAATTAAGTGCTCTTTTGGTCTCAAATCACAGTAAGACAAGTCAGCACAAAACCTGTCACATAACTTTCAGCTTATCTAAATAAAGATTTTACAATCAAGACTGGGATGACAACCTCATATAAGTAGATGGTTACATCTGGAATGGAGTAAATATTACTAACTAATTGAAAAAATAAAGTTGTGGCAGTAGAGCCATTATATCTGGTGTTCAGGACATGAGAATTTAATTCCAGACGACAAAGTGATGTTTGTGTACCCACTACACTTGAACTGATTCTGGCCCTGAAGATTTTTGGCAGTGGTCTAGTATCAAGAGATGCTTTTCCTTGGGAATTGCCTGTCTAAAGTGTTTTGGAGGCTTGCTCTGTCTGCCTAGTTAAAGGTAAAAGAAGGTAAAGCTATCCCTGTAACAGGTTATGGAGGCCCATATGGCTGTGAGAGGTAAGGCTCCCACATTTTCTAGATAACTGGCCCACAGATGGCAGTGCGATTGTCAGCCCTACATGCCAGCAACCTTTCAGCCCCCATGAAGATTCTTCGTACTCATTTCCTAAGGGACCTATTAGGTAAAGGTACTTCTTACAAGGCACTCAAGCACACAAAAGTATTCCACATTCAGGAGAATGCAACTTTTGGAGGGCCTCAACAACAAGAAATTTGCAATGTCATGTCACAAGAAGATATAAAAGAATGAAAAGAGAGACAGAAGGAAACAATTACCAGTTAACCTGGAATCTGACTTGTTATATTCTACAGCTAATTTTTAGATGCTATCTCCATATGAAGTTTGCAGCTCCCAGTTTTGTACAAAGAATCTAATCCTGAACAATGTCAGTGCTTAACGATAAGAAGTTTCATCTCTGACAGCCAGTACATACATATTGTGACGTATTTGTGCTTTGCAGGATACCCCCTCCCCCGCCAGTGGTGACGTAACAGCATCGGAGTGCTTCCATTGCTACGGTAACAGGCCAGTCAATATTCTGCCCCCCTCCCACGCAGTGACATAACAGCACTTCCCACTGTAACACAGGCAACAGGGAACGGTATAAAAAGCCGGCTAAGCAGTATGTGACGAGTGTGTGTGATCAGGAGTGACACAATGTGGATCGTGAAGTCGCCGAGTCATTTGGAGTGTAGCATTCGCCGGAGTGAATGGAAGCAGAAGACGTAATTGTGATACTGCATATGACAGTAGTGGTGTAACTGTGAGAGCAAGCGTTCAATAAATTTGCTATATTCGATATGGCATGAAGTTATTTGTCATGTGTCACATACCCAACACATGACAATATCATACATGTGCGTTTTATCCAAACAATGGCCAATGTGAAAACTGTTCCATAATGCAATTACTTCCATTTACATGCAATATGTCTAGAGAGGGTAAGGTAAACAAACCTGACATGAGAGCTAGCCAGTGGGATGTGAATCAAATCCAATACTTCCAAAAAACAAAGTAGTGGTAGTATTAACTGGATTCAGTCCTTATTGGAAGAAAAGGTCATTTTATATATGTACTATCTTATATCAAGTTACCTGTCACTGCTACAAGTTCTTTATCCTTTGTGTTGACCAGAACAGACACATCTGTCAGTGTGTGGCCTGGAGTAGGCACCACCTTCACAGACTCATCAATGATGAATGGTTCCCCTGAAGTTCAGAAAGCAAACGAACCCTTAAAACCTGAAACTGGAGACTTACCATATAACACAACTAAATTACAGTATGGAGGCCACTAGAATCTCTACCATGATTCACAATGACAAAACCCTAAACCATGACTTAAAGAGTGTTGATCAATTCACAATTTATTACTAACTATTCACATTGTATGTTCCAAACTTGAATCTTTGCCTCAGCGAAAAAAACAGTCTTTTATACAACTGAATCCCGTTTGTCATTATTTTAAGTCATAAGATTAAGTGTCACACAAACAAAATATAAAAACACCATCTTCTTTATTACCGATCATACACTACACATGTTGACTACACTTTGGCATCATCAGGTGATGTACATAAATCAGGCAAATCCAGGTTGTAACGATAAATTTGTTAAAACATAAGGACTGTAAAAAATGCAGATAAAATAGTAAGAAATTAGGTTGGACCCAACTTTAATTTTATGAGCATAAAATTGACAGTGACTCTTCTGTTGTGAGTTTCCACCTCTCTAATTCTTTCCTAAAGAAACACACACACAGACACTAGTGTCCCCAGTCACATCTCCGCTGCCATTTCTTGGCAGCAGCAGTTCTCTAACTCGCCAACTAACTGCAACAGCTAACTGGCTCTGCTTATAACATCTTGACAAGAACTGCACAGAAAATAGTTCTTCTGTTGCAGTGCAATTGTTGAGTTCATGTATGCTGTGGTGATCATGTTATTGATACTGAGCCATTGCCTAGGAACAGCCAAGTTTTGCAGAGCCATTACTTAGAAGTTGCTGTGGTATGGTTGCTTCTTTCACAGTCGTTGCCTAGCAATGGGTCTACATGCCACATTGCTTTAAGGAACCATAAATTGCAAGTGAAAACAAAATGCCAAAGAAAATATTTCAACCTAAGGTTTGTGGCTCATTTAACAACACTGTCAGTAGCTTATACTATATAACATTTAATGGCAGGATGAATGGTGAACAATAAATTGGAAAGGATTTAGAAATGATGATGACCTAATCAAGGGTATTGCTAGGAATGACTGAGGAAATCCAAGAAAAACTCAGTCATGATAGCCAGTGTTCCATCAGAGAATTGAAAATAACATCTCCCAAATATGTGGTCTGTTCAAAAAGTTTCAGAACTCTTGAAACAGCATGCCAACTCAATGTATTCGCAATGTCTGGTAAGTTGTGCTGCCTAATGACGTGCTTCCTAATTATCATCCTTTTTGTTGCATCATCCTGCTATGATTAGTCATCACCCTATAGCTATTTGTTCACGTTATTATTATTATTATTATTTAATTACATTCCATTAATCTATACAAGGTCAAAGACCTATAGGATATAGAAACTGTCATTATAAATATAAAACAATAAGTATAACAGTAAATCTAATATACATGTCATAAAACTTACAACAGTCATCTGAAACAATTTTACATAGAATTAATACAAATATGGCAATACATCTATTACAACTATTAGCTAAATAATGTACAGGTATTCATTGGGAAGTTGTTTTGTAAAATTCATCAGTGCTATAAAATGCATGTTCAGTGAGATAGCTTCTCAATAAAGATTTTAATTGCTTAACGTCTTTAGATAACAATTTAATATTCAAGGGTAAGTGATTATACATCTTGCTTCCAGGGAAGCAGCACTCCTCTTTGAACTATTGATAAATTTGTAGAGGGTAAGTATAAATTATAATTATAGCGGGTATTAATATCATGAATATCCATGTTAGATGTAAAGTAATTTTTATTCTTAATAACGAAAAGAAGCAAGGAAAAAATATACTGAGACTGTAGTGGCAATATTTGTAATTTTTTGAACAAATCCCGACATGAATCAAATTTTCCAGATCCAGACATAACTCTTATGGTTCTTTTTTGAATTTTAAAGATACTCATACTAAGGGGGGCATTATTGGCAAAAGATAATGCCATACTTCAGTATCGAATGTACATAAGATAGTAAATCATCTTGCGTATAGTGTGTGTCTTGCGATATTCAAGATGATTGATATTCATAAGCAGCGTATTAACATTAAATTTTGATTTAAACTAGGGAAAGCGTTTATGGTGATCAGCGCATGAGGCACACACATTGGTATGAATGGTTTAAGCGATTTAAGGACAGTCGGCAGTCAACACATGATGACCCATGTTTGGGAGGGACTTCAATGTCATGTAACAACGCTCATGTTGTGTAAGTTCATGAAATTGTGTTCTAATTATTGTTTCACAGTGCGGGAAATAGCAGAAGGGTGCAGTGTATCGATAGGATCATGTCATGACATTCTTACTACAAAATTAGAAATGCATTGGGTAATTTCAAAGTTTGTCCCATGACATCTGACACAGGATCAGAGAGACAGTTGCATTGCCATCTGTCAGGAACATTTCAATTGTGCTAGTGAGAATTAAAACTTTCTGAGAAGAATTATGATCAGCAACATGGGTTTATGGATACGATATGTAAATGAAACTCCAGTCCTCACAATGGGTTGGAAGAAATTCTCCGAGACTGAAAAAGGTGGAGCAGGTCAGGTCCAACATGAAAGTCATGTTGATGTTTGTTTTTGTACATTGAGGGTGTTGTACATCATGAATTCTTATGTCAGAGTCAAACAGTGAATCCCTGGTATTATCTCAAAATGCTGAAATCTAACAGAAAATGTCAGGAAAAATAGACCTCAGTTGTGAAGAAACAACTCCTGGTTCCTCCATCATGACAATGAGCCAGCTTATGCATTACTACTGATTTGTGACTTTTTGGCCAACACAAACACAACTGTGCTTACTCAGCCATCCTACTCACCTGACCTGGCTCCAGCAGACTTCTTATTTCCCAAACTAAAATGCACTTTGAAAGGACAACAATTTCAGACGATTCAAGAGATTATGGAAAATTTGCAGATGGAGCTACGTGTGATCCCGAAAATGCCGTACCAGTACTGTTTCCAGAAGTGGCAATGGCACTGGGAGCAGCGCACTGATGCAGGAGGAAAAAACTTTGAAGGCAATAAGGCTCACACAGTTGTAGGAAAGGCCAAGAAAATCATAAAAAATAGTTTCCAAACTTTTGAACACACCACGTGCAAGTCTAGGGTACTACTGCAACACCAATCTGCTCGGTGAACCCACAGAGATGAAGCAAAGAATGAAGACCTACATAAGCAAGAAAATTTAAATTTATATATGGGTTTGTCATCTACTATTGTTTGGGCAAATGAAAGCATGGTGTCTTTCTCTGAGAACAATTATACCATGTAGTCCCTGGTATCAGCAGTTGGTACAGTGTCATTAAATGATCCATTAACTAACTTGAACTTGCCTGTTTCAAATGGGTGAATGAAATACAGGTCCTTGGATGATATACTGAACCCTACAATGTGTTTTGCATTCAGAAACAGGTTGTTGTTGCCTGTATGATCGGAATGTCCATGAGAACACACAACATAATCCACATCATTGCACTCGACTCCATAATGACCCAGACCTGCAACAACATCCACTGTGACACATTAACAGAATTCAGAAGGTATCTCACTTGGAGCCAGCTATACACCAGTTCTGTGCCAACTTCTGGGGTTACATTTCCAAATGAACCAGCTGCTGGCAACAACTACAGATGTGGGAAGACAGGGCCTGTGGTAGTGGTACTCATTAAAAATCGACTAGAAATAAATTTCCATTTCCCTAGGTTGAGCCACAACTTATGGGTGCTGAGATTTCAAACTGAATAATGCAACAGAACCTACAAGATATACACAATAAACAAAAATTGAAATTAAATTCATTACATATTTCATTCACCTAAGATATGGGGGTTGTTCAAATGAAACCCATTCATGGATTGTCCTGCACAAAGGAACAGATGCTACTGAGAACAAATAATCTTATAATAAATACTGAAGACTAAAGCAATACTATTTCAGGGAAGAGAATCTAGTTTACCTTATGAACCCATTCTGTATCTAAAATATAAAGAAATAACTACTCATCAAATTTAAAATTTTTAGGTATTTCTACCACAGATAACTTAAGCTGCATCACTCATATACAATATATCTGGCATAAATTAAACAAAGCTCCTTGTTTGATTAGACCCATATGAGACTCAGAAAGTTTACCAGTATTAAGATGTGTTTATTTTGCTAAATTTGAATCTATATTGAAATCTGGAATAATTTTTTTTTGGGGGGGGGGAGTAAATA